>NC_045448.1:104935519-104938669 GCF_002776525.5 Piliocolobus tephrosceles
AAAAGATTATGCAACCATCCCCCCTTTTTAATTCCCGAGTTTTTTTTTTTTTTTTTTTTTTTTTTTTTTTGAGATAAGTTTTGCTCTTGTTGCCCAGGCTGGAGTGCAGTGGTGGAGTGTCAGCTCACTGCAACCTCCGCCTCCTGGGTTCAAGCAATTCTCCCGTCTCAGCCTCCTGAGTAGCTGGGACTACAGGCGTACGCGACCACGCCCAGCTAATTTTTGTATTTTTAGTAGAGATGGGGTTTCACCATGTTGGTCAGGCTGGTCTTGAACTCCTGACCTCAAGTGATCCACTTGCCTTGGCCTTCCAAAGTGCTAGGATTACAGGTGTGAGCCACTGTACCTGGCCAGGCTGGTCTTGAACTCCTGACCTCAGGTGATCCACCTGCCTCGGCCTCCCAAAGTGCTGGGATTACAGACGTGAGCCACCGTGCCCGGCCTTGCTGTGGAATTCTAATTCAGGAGTATTTTCCTCAGAAGTTGGAAGAGATTGCTCCAGTTTCTTCTTGCATTCAGTACATCTTTGTAGTAATACAGTCTCACCTCTCCCCACTCCCCTGACCCCAGAAGTGTTTGGGATTTTCTCTTTATCCCTGGTGTCTGAAATGTCACCGTGCTGTAGCTTGTCCATGATTCTGCTCAGCCATCCCCAGGCACGTTCACTCTGGGGCTGTCACCTGCCCTTGACCTAGGAGCCCATCCTCCATGATTGCTCTGAGCACACTCTCTCTTCCGGTCCCTCTGTCTTGTCTTTTGAAGCTCTGTTAGATGCATGTTGGGAACTATAGGGTCTATCTTCAAATTCTCTTAACAATTTTCTGTACTCCCATCTCCTTGTCCATTTTTGCTATTCTAAGAGCATCCTGTGGCTCAGCCTTTCAATTTATTCTATAATCTTCAATGCTTCTGCCCATTCACAGAGATTTTTATTTCAATCATCAAATTTTTCATTTCCAAGATCTCTAAAACATTCCTTTTTATGGGTGCAATATCATTTTACTTCTCTCTGAGGATTCTAATTATATATATGCCGAATCCTTGTTCGGGTTCCTCTATTAACGCAGCTTCTTTGGATGTAAACTTTTCCATTCGGTGGGATTGATGCCTGTGTTTTATGGCTTTTCTCAAGTGTTGAGAGGTTATTGGTGTGAGCTCAACGCTGAGTTTCAGTTTGCAGCCTCTCCACCAATGCTCTTTCTATCGTCTGCATTTCACCTCCTGGGCAGAAAGAGCATGCCATCCTTGCTGGGCGTTGCTGGGGCCCCAGCGACCTCTCCATCCCAACCATCTGAGCCCTCTGCTCTATACTAGGGGACCACATCTTGCTGCTTGCTTCCTGGCCTGAGGATGGAGCAGTGGCTGTTCCTCTCAGGATCTTCCACGAGCATGAGCAGCCCATCCTTTGGGGTTTTTTTTTTTTTTTCTTTAGTGCCTTTTCTTTCTTTTTTTTTTTTTGTTTTTTTTGTTTTTAAGAGACAGGATCTCATTCTTTTTCCTCAGGCTGGAAGGCAGTGATGTGATCATAGCTCACCATAGCCTTGAACTCCTAAGCCTCCTGAATAGCTGGGACTACAAGTGTGCCTCCACTGTGGCCAACTAATTTTTTAATTTTGTATTTGTAGAGACAGTGTCTCCCTATGTTGCCTAGGCTGGTCACAAATTCCTGGCCTCTCAAGTGATCCTCCCACCTCGGCCTCCCTAAGTGCTGGGATTACAGGCGTGATCCAGCCTGTATGCAGCCTTTATATTCTTCATTCTGCATAGCCTCTGGACTGTGATTTCCTTCTTCACGATGATCCCAGGCTTATTCTGTCTCTTAGAGGTGCCTCAAAGCTCCTGGACCTTTTAAGGCACTCCTTCTTGATTTTTAGTGAAATCGTGGATATTATTATTATTATTATTATTATCATTATTATTATCATCATCATCATTATTATTTCTCTATGGCCATCTTGATCCTCTCTCTCCTTTAAAAACATCAGTCAAGCATGGTGGCTCCTGCCCGTAATCCCAGCACTTTGGGAGGCCGAGGCGGGCGGGTCACCTGAAGTCAGGGGTTCGAGAATGGTGAGACCCCATCTCTACTAAAAACACAAAAGAAATTAGCCAGGCGTCATGGCACGTGCCTGTAATCCCAGCTACATGGGAGGCTGAGGCAGGAGAATCACTCGAACCCAAGAGGCGGAGGTTGCAGCAAGCCAAGATCACACCACTGCTCTCCAGCCTGGGAGACAGAGCGAGACTCTCTCTCAAAAAAATAAAATAAAATAAAAATAAAATAAAATAAATCAAGTTTGAATGTTTGCCAGTGGCAGGAGAATTTCCATGTAAGACTCAGACCTGATGCAGCTTAGACTTTCCCACGGGGTATCCTGCACGCTAGTGGATGGGTTCCTTCTTCTTCTAACTTTCTTTCTTTTCTTTTCTTTTTTTTTTTTGACTCACTGCAACCTCTGCCCCCCAGGTTTAAGTGATTCTCCTGTCTCAGCCTCTCAAGTAGCTGGGACCACAGGCATGTGCCACCACGCCCAGCTAGTTTTTGTATTTTTAGTAGAGATGGGGTTTCACCATGTTGGTCAGACTGGTCTCAAACTCCTGACCTCCAGGGATCCGCCCGCCTCAGCCTCCCAAAGTGCTGGGATTACTGGCGTGTGCCACTGCGCCTGGCCCCGTCTAACTTGCTTTCTGAGAGTGGCTTGGCCATCTGGGCACCTCACTGAGGCTGCAACCCTACTGGCTGCCACCCTACTTGGCTCTGGCTACTCTGGCCTTCCTGGTTCACTTTGCTGTGCATTCCTGCTGGCTGCTTTGCCACGTCTCTGCCCAATACATCCAGTGGGACCCTGGGGAGGTCTCTTCTCCCTGTGAGCTGTGTTTGTCTCAGCCACAGCTGTGAGTCTAGTGTGAAGTGGATTTTTGGCAGGCACCGCTTATCTAGCCTTTAAAAATATCCCCTTGAGGCAGAAATATTTTATCTATCAGAGATCACGTTGAGACCATTTCTACACTGGCCTTGAAACAGGTGCACACAGAAGTCAGGCCAAATGGTTCCGACCCACTGCAGGTCAACACAGTACATCCTATGCTGGGTATGAACCAGGAACCTAGTCCAGGAACAAGGGCAGAAGCCACCTCCTTTTTTCTTTT
>NC_045448.1:104938769-105011135 GCF_002776525.5 Piliocolobus tephrosceles
GAGACAGACTCTCACTCTGTCACCCAGGCTGGAGTGCAGTAGTGCAATCTCAGCTCACTGCAACATCTGCCTCCCGGGTTCAAGTGATTCTCCTGCCTCAGTCTCCCATGTAGCTGGAATTACATGTCTGTGCCACCATGCCTGGCTAATTTTTGTATTTTTAGTAGAGACGGGGTTTCACCATATTGGCCAGGCTGGTCTGGAACTCCTGACCTCAGGCAATCCGCCCACCACACCTGGCCGGAAGCCACTTATTTGTTTGTTTGTTTGTTTGTTTATTTTGTGAGACGGAGTCTCGCTTTATTTGCCCAGACTGGATTGCAGTGGCGCAATCTCGGCTCACTGCAAGCTCCACCTCCCGGGTTCATGCCATTCTCCTGCCTCAGCCTCCTGAGTACCTGAGACTACAGGTGTGTGCCACCATGCCTGGCTAATAGTTTGTATTTTTAGTAGAAATGGGGTTTCACCGTGTTAGCCAGGATGGTCTCTATCTCCTGACCTCGTGCTCCACCCGCCTCGGACTCCCAAAGTGCTGGGATTATAGGCGTGAGCTACCGCGCCCAGCCAGAAGCCACTTATTAATGTGGGGACACATGAGCTGGAGCAGCACAAGGGGAGAGGATTGACCCACCTGGGCTGAGATGTGGCTCCTGACTTAGGACAGCCCAGAGTCCGGAGCCTGGGGCGCATAGCATCAGCCATGGGCAGGAAAAGGCTGAGGGGTGAGGAGCAGGTAAAAGGGTGCAGTCCTCTCCCTCAGACCCATTCTCAATGAGCTTGCTGACCAGAGCGGGGCAGTTCCACATTTGGTCATTATGCCCTTAAGAGAGCAGCCATTGGCCGGGCACGGTGACTCATGCCTGTAATCCCAGCACTTTGGAAGGCCGAGGTGGATGGATCACTTGAAGCCAGGAGTTCAAGACCAGCCTGGCCAACGTGGTGAAACCCCTGTCTCTACTCAAAATACAAAAATTAGCCGGGCATGGTGGTGGGCACCTGTAATCCCAGCTACTTGGGAGGCCGAGGCCAGAGAATCGCTTCAACCCGGGAGGCGGAGATTGCAGTGAGCTGAGATCGCACCACTGCACTCCAGCTTGGGCAACAGAGTGAGACTCCATCTAAAAAACAAAATGAAACAAAAAAAGCAGCTATTTAGCCTGGGACATTTCAAATGTGGTACTTGGAGACATCGACGTTGGTGGCTGATATCATCACAATGCACTAAGGGTTATTTGTGCTAAATAAAACAAGACTGACAGCAGGGGCCAGGGCGCTGAGTGGACAGGTGGACACTTGAGCGTGTCCACCAGAGCATGGGACCAGTCCCTTGGGGAGGCAAAGGCAGCAACAGCCAGTAAGTGGTTCATAAAGTGCTGGAAAGACTGCTGCTCCTCCCTCAGGGACCAAAAACTCCTAGAGGTCCACCTCCATGCTCCTCTTTGTAAAAACGCACATTCCCGGTTCACACACGAGTTCCTGGCACTTCCATGACATCTCACCCACCCTGTCTTCTTTTTGATTGACAGGAGGAGACCACTGCCCCAGCACTTGCCCCCTAACAAGCCATTAACCTCCAGTCATTTGGCTGGAAAATGGGACCTTGATCCCAGAGAGAGCTGACTTTACATGAATACTCCTGGTCTGTCCTCCCTATGCAGGCAATGCTGGGATCGAAGTGGAGACCCCCGCAGTGGGTGAACATCGCAGCATCCTGGGAGGGTTCAGCGTGTTTACCTCGGGCTGAAGGTTGTGATTATGATTTAGGGGAATGCCGCTCTGTAATGACTTTTTCTTCATTTCATGTAAATTAAGTTCCTGGTGTGTGTGGGAATGCATGTGTCTCTATTCCTAAGGGGAGGTGGAGAATTCATTAGTGACTGTCTGGGAAGTGTTCCGCAAATAAAAAGCTCTCCAGAAATGCAAGTTATTGTTATTAGGTGTCTTCAATTTGTAAATCATCTTGAACGGGTTGTTTTATTCTGTTTTGTTTTGGTGTAAAAAAGATAGCTTCAAACCCTGTATTCAGCAATGGCCAGTACACACATCAAAGAAAACATGGAAGACGCAAATGCGTATTTCAATGGTTCTGATGTATTCACTCCAAGAAGGGTTTAGGAAGCGCTGACAATTCCAGCCGAGGACTCTGACGCCCAGGGAATGGTGCCGCGAAATAACACCTGTGACCTTGAACAGTGCATTAACTTCTCTGGGCTGTGGTCTCCCCATCAGGAAGGTCAAGCAGTTGGGCTCAATGACCCCTACAATCCCTTCCGCACTGGCATTTCCTGTAATAACCCATTGCACACAGGCCTGCCATTGACCGAGCCCTTGCAACATGCGGGGCAGGAAGCTAGGCCTCCCTATTTGGTGTGAGGTTGGCTTACACATGGCAAAACTGGAACCGTGCGACTTCTTCACGGTCACACAGCTGAGGGCGGCGGGGATGGTGCTCAGCCTCTCTCCTTCACTCCACTCATGGAGCTTCCCAATGATCCAGAACACAATGAAGAAATCACTGAGTAAAGCAGGGCCAGGTTCTTCTCCTCCTGTTCTCCTCTATAGCCATATAACCCAACCTCAGACTGGCCAGGAAAAATGAGGACTGTTAGAGGTTTCCGTGGATTCTCTTCCTTCTGCCCTCTTTTTGTGGTCCCAACCTCTTTCTCTACAGCTCAGGGTAATAAGGAAGAGACTGTTGACCATGTTGCACACCTGAGCCCTAGAGAGGGAGAAGAAGGGAGAGAGGAGAAAGGAAATGAGGGAGGCAGAGAGGGAGGGAAGGGAGAAAGAAGAAGCAGGGAAGGAGGAAGGGAAACACAGTTGAATGACATCTTTAGATCTGCCTGATTTCTTTTAATTCACGTGGATTCATTAAGACGGGGAGGAGGGAGCCATCATCCGTGCTAAGATGAATGTCTATCAGAGGTCACAAAAATAATTTCCCACCTTCAGGGAGGCCCCTTCCGTCTGGTTAAATGATCCCGAGAGTCTGACAGATTGTGACAGGGCACACAGGCTGCATCTTTGCCCACCAATCCTTTCCCACTGGATTGCCGCTTCCTATCTTCCTATGAAAGACTCATTCTGAAAATGGACAGGTTTGGCCTGAGAATCTCCAAATAGTCGGTGAGTTGAAAATTCTACCTCTTGGCCAGGCGCGGTGGCTCATGCCTGTAATCCCAGCACTTTGGGAGGCCAAGGCGGGTGGATCATGAGGTCAGGAATTCAAGACCAGCCTGGCCGATATGGTGAAAGCTCGTCTCTATTGAAAATACAAAAATTAGCCAGGCATAGTGGCGCATGCCTGTAGTCCCAGCTACTTGGGAGGCTGAGGCAGAAGACTCACTTGAACCTGGCAAGCGGAGCTTGCAGTGAGCTGAGACCGTGGCACTGCACTCCAGCCTGGGCAATAGAGAGAGAGACTCCGTCTCAAAAAAAAAAAAAAAAAACAAGAAAGAAAATTCTACATCTGAGGTCAACAATTAGGAATTAGAAGAGGTGGTTGCTGAGTGCACAGAAAGTAAGATGCAGGGAGGCTCTGAACGGGAAGAGGAATTGACAGGAACATGGACTCACAGATGCTGGCTTTTACACGATTGGTGATCCAGGGTCCTAGACTTTGGGAAGCCCCGTGAGCCGCTTGACCTCCAAAACCAATGTGAAGGACTGTGGTGTGCTGTGCAGAGTCCTGCTCTCTGTGAATGAATGAATGAATGAATGAATGAATGAATGAATGAATGAATGAATGAATGAAGTGACTTTGTTGATACTTCCTGCCTTCTGCATTCTTAATATCTAGAAAAATAGTGGGTTTTTCTTTTTACCTGTTTGTTGATTGATGAGACACGCACAAAGAAAGAAAACCTTTGAACAGGCTGCAATTGCTCTTAACATTGGAAGAAGGAAATTTACATGAGACAGAGATGTAATAATTGGGCGTTGGTGTATTCATGTTGAAAGGGGGCCCTGATCCGCGCATTAGGTCAAAAGGCATCTTCTTCAGCTTCCTGAGGCCCGGTGTATTTTTTTTTTCCTGCCCAAATCGTTAAGACTTTATTTTTCAGAGTAGTTTCCTCAACAAAATTAAGAGGAAAGTGCAAAGATATCCCATATATCCCCTGCCCCCACACATGACTAGCTTCCCCCATTATCAAAGTCCCTCCCCAGAGTAATCCATTCACTACAACTGATGAACCTGCACTGATACATTCTTATTACCCAGAGTCCGTAGTTTCTATCAGGGTTCATTCTTGGCGTTGTCCATTCTGTGGGTTTGGACAAATGTATACTGACATGTCTCTACCGTTACATGTATCAGAGTTTCCTCACTGCACTGAAAATCCTCTGTGCTCTGCCTGTTCATCCTTCCACCTAACCCACCAGCCTAATGATATTTTGCACATACTGCAAAATTACTGGGTGTCCAATTAAGAGTACAGATAGCCATATGCATTGGCTTTCACAGCAATGTTTGACAAGGAAAGGACTAGATGTTTCCCTTGGCAACACTCGTGCACTCCACCTGCAGACTCAGGTAAAGCGAATTACAAACCCTTATGGGCAGAATCTGGCACTACAACTCTAATCCATGCATTTGCCTCTTTGCTTTCATTTGTACCAATCTAAAATGGATTACTTGGCCAGGTGCAGTGGCTCATGCCTGTAATCCCAGCACTTTGGGAGGCTGAGGTGGGCAGATCACTTGAGGTCAGGAGTTCAAGACCAGCCTGGCCAACATGGCAGGACCCCATCTCTACTACAAATACAAAAATCAGCCAGGTGTGGTGATGCACGCCTGTCATTCCAACTACTTGGGAGGCTGAGGCATGAGAATCACTTGAACCCAGGAGGCAGAGGTTGCAGTGAGCCGAGATTGAGCCACTGCACTCCAGCCTGGGTGATGGAGTGAGACTCTGTCTCAAAAAAAAAAGTTAAAATGCATTACTTGAATACATATTTTAGACTTAAATTATTTAGTACCTAATGCAGCATTTCACTGCTAAAAGGGTCATTAGACAGGTCAAGGAATATTTTTTGTTTTTATCTTTTCCCAGGTCACTATATTAGATCCCCTGTGGTTTGAATGTGTCCCCGAGAGTTCCTGTGTTGGAAACTTAACATGCAAAAATGTTGGGAGGCAAGGGTGAATAAGAAGTGAATGGATTAGTGTTGTTAATGTGGGGGTGGGTTAGTTATCTTGAGGCAGCCAGATGTTATAAAAGGGAGAGCCGGGCACAGCGTCTCACGCCTGTAATCCCAGCACTTTGGGAAGCTGAAGTGGGTGGATCACTTGAGGTGAGGAGTTCGAGACCAGCCTGGCCAACATAGTGAAACCCTGTCTCCAGTAAAAATACAAAAAGTTAGCTAGCTGTGGTGGAACATGCCTGTCATCCCAGCTACTTGGGAGGATGAGGCAGGGGAATTGCTTGAATCCAGGTGGCGGAGGTTGCAGTGAACCGAGATCGCACCACTGCACTCCAGCCTGGGTGACAGAGCAAGAGTCCGTCCCCCCAAAAAAAAATAAAAAGATGATGTTATAAAAAGGAATCTGACCCTCATGCTTTCTCTCCTGCCCTCCCTTGCCCTTCTTTCTACCTACCATGGTATAAGGCAGCAAGAAGGTGTCACCAGATGTGGCCCCTCGATCTTGGACTTCTCAGCCTCCAGAACAGTGAACCAAATAAATTTATACTGTTTATAAATTACCCAGTCAGTGGTATTTTGTTATAGCAATATAAAACAGACTAAGACAGCCCCTTTGCCTATCAGGGTTACTACGTGCCTGTTCACAAAGCTATAATTGTTCCTTTTTATTTATAATTTATAATTTTTATTTAAAAAACAATTTTTGAGATGGAGTCTCACTCTTGTTGCCTAGGCTAGAGTTCAGTGGTGCAATCTTGGCTCACTGCAATCTCTGCCTCCCGGGTTCAAGCGATTCTCCTGCCTCAGCCTCCCGAGTAGCTGGGACAACAGGTGCGCACCACCATGTCCGGCTAATTTTTGTATTTTTAGTAGAGACGGGGTTTCACCATGCTGGCCAGCCTGGTCTCAAACTCATGACCTCAAGATCCACCCACCTCGGCCTCCCAAAGTGCTGGGATTGCAGGCGTGAACCACTGCACCCGGCCTGAAAACCTTAACAATGATTGGAAACCAAACCTATTTTTAAGGATCTTACTGGCTTTTATATATGCATAGGAGGTATGTGATCGCTCCCACACCATCGGTCTCAGCTTTTAAAGAAAGAAAATAGGCCGAGCATGGTGGCTCACGCCTGTAATCCCAGCACTTTGGGAGGCCGAGGCGGGCGGATGATGAGGTCAGGAGTTCGAGACCAGCCTGACCAACATGGTGAAACCCGTCTCTACTAAAAATGCAAAAATTAGCCAGGCGTGGTGGTGCATGCCTGTAATCCCAACTACTCAAGAAGCTGAGGCAGGAGAATCGCTTGAATCCGGGAGGCAGAGGTTGCAGTGAGCTGAGATCACACCACTGCACTCCAGCCGGGGTGACAGAGCGAGACTCCATCTCTAAATAAATAAATAAATGAAAATAAGATGCCAGACATACCTCTTAACCCGAAATATCTTCCTCTTCAACCAGGTGTCTAAAATAGAGATTCATACATTTGCATGTTTAAGTTTGTCTACCTCCAGAGCTCCTAATTAAAAGCACTTGAGGAATTACTAGCTGACACCTTAATGGAGTGTATCAGTTTTCTAGTGCTTTGTGATGAATTACTAGAAATGTAATGGTTTAAAACAACACTCTTTTATTATCTCGCAGTTCTATGGGTCAGAAGCTCAGGCAAACTCTACTGGGCTCTCTACTCAGGGGCTGAAATCAGGAGGTCAGTTTGGCTGGGCTCTTATCTGGGGTGCTGTGGGAAGGAACACATTTCCAAGTTCTTTGTGGGTTGCTGGCAGAATTAAGTTCCATGCAGCTATAGGGCTGAGGTCCATTTCCTTGCTGGCTGTTGATGAAGGGTCACCGTCAGCAACTGTGGCTTCTCTCTGGTCCTTGACTGTGGTCCATTTTCAAAGCCAGCAAGGACATATCAAATCCTTCTCATGCTTTGAATCTCTCTGACCTCCTCATCTGCCACCAGCCAGAGAAAACTCTGCTTTTAAAAAGGATGTGATTAAGTTGGGCCCACTTGGATAATCTCCCTTTTGATTAACTCTAAGCCAAATGATTATTAGCCTTAATTACATCTTCAAAATCTCTTTTGCGAGTAGTAACACAACATAATCATGGACGGATAATCTCATTAAAGTCACAGGCCCAGGGATTAAGGTGGAAAATCTTGGGGAGCCAATTTAGAATTCTGCCTACCACATGGGAACTGGCTAAGAACAAAGCAGAAAACAGGAGAGAGGAGGAGTGTTGGTTGGGGGACGATAGAGGAGTTCTGACTACTCTGGTTCACACTAGACATTGAGTGTGCACTGGCTCATTATGCACAGCCTTCCCACTCATACATCCTAAGCCTCATCAATATTACTTTGCTGTGTAACCCAAGGACCATCAGACCTCTGGAAGTCATCTGCACAGGGTAATAGGGTCATCTTTATTCAACTTCACTATGGCAGTGGGTAAGTCATAAAACCTCCCACAAGATGGACACAACAGTAACAATACACCCCCAAAGGGAGCTGTTATCGGTATGAGTCAACTGAGAACGCCTAGCAAAAACCCTTTCCCGCTTCTCTAAGAGTTCATTCTCTCTGTTCCGTAACAAGACAGCACATCTTTCATCTTGTGTGTGCAATGGGGTCCTGCTTGAAAGGCAGGATGCCTGTGCTTGAGAACATCACAAAACTCAACTTCCGTTTACTTCAAACCAGAGTAAGCCATAAAGAGGATTGTAACCCAAAAGTTAAGAGCTTAATGAGAGGAGGCTTCAGGTGTAATTCAGTCAATGATTTGGCTTCATTTATTGGCAGTTCTCTCTGACAGAGCAGAAGTACCGTTATCTTGGACAAACAACACCACTTTAAATTCCAGCTCCCTTTCTAGCCTCATCCATTTCAAGGAAATTACTTCTGTCTCTCTTTTTTGTTGTTGTTGTTTTTTTTTGTTTGTTTGTTTGTTTGTTTTTGAGATGGAGTCTCGCTCTGTCACCAGGCTGGAGTGCAGTTGTGGCTGGATTTCGGCTCACTGCAACCTCCACATCCTGGGTTCAAGCGATTCTCTTGTCTCAGCCTCCCAAGTAGCTGGGACTACAGGCGCACACCACCACGCCCAGCTAATTTTTGTATTTTTTAGTAGAGACAGGGTTTCACCATGTTGGCCAGAATGGTCTCGATCTCTTGACCTCGTGATCCACCACCCTCAGCCACCCAAAGTACTGGAATTACAGGCGTGAGCCACCGCACCGGCTGGAAATTACTTCTCTTTAATTAAGGAGCAGTTAGTGGCTCCTTGGGAGGTGGGAAGAAAGTCTCTTGGGTAACTGCCAAACTTCATCCTCATACAATGGGCCCCAGTAAAACAGTGGGCCTTAATAAGCACATTCCTTTCCCTTCAGGTGCACTAAGATAGGGAAGCTAAAAGCAGACTCGGGGGGATATTCCTGCAGCTACCGAAAGATGTATGGGAACAGACATACAATTCTGCCTCCCAGATAGGCACAACAAAGAGACACAGAAGCAGTCCAAGCCTCTAATAAACTCTCCCACCACGAATCCTTAAAAACTCAGTCTGTAAGAGGGTGCAGCTCCTAACCCAACTCAGAAGTCCCTCCCAGGTTTGTTTTCTGAAATAAACCTGTTGACTGTCAAGCTGCCCTTCATGTTTCTCTCCTCTTTCTTTAATTCTTACACTCTCAGCTCTATCTTCCTTCATGTGTTGGCTTTTTTGCCGACATGGCTTTCCTCATCATGACAATATGGCTTCCAGTGGCATCTGGGACTCCTTGTTTACACCAAGAAGGAAAAAGCAAGCAGGTCCAAATCATGGAACAGAAGTCCTGACTTCAAGTCACATTTGCTGTGACAATGGTGATTGTCTGTTGACTTAGCCCTGAGTTATTTCAGCCAGTCTCACTGTGGCTAGGAGATAGAATTAACCTGGTTGGCTTAGACTAGTCAGGACCCATGCCTAGGGCTGGGGTTGGGGTCAGTTCCCCACATAATACGGCTGCTTCAAAATGGGGCAAGGAGATCATGGATGCTGGAGCAGCAATTTAAATGGCACTGCTAATTCCACCCACCAGTTTGTATGGTGAGCCAGTGACTGGCCACTCTAGAGTGAGCAGGGTACAGAGACCAGTGTCCGCTCTCCTCCCAGTCAGTCTCAGTACCTGTGGGCTGCTGGTGGCGTGAACATCTCCCCACCTTGAGTGCAATTCCAGTGTTTAAACGTTTTTCATGCAACACAGATGCTAAACATAAGCTCCCAACTTCACACATCATCTCAACTGAAGGATGAACAATGTGCACCAAAGCTGGAGGAAACCTGGTTGGGTGTAACACATGGCAAGCAGGTGCGACTTTCACCACCCAGCACCTTCCTAAGGGATTTTAAGGGCATTTGCACGCAATTGTTTCAATTCACACTTTTTAAACTATATTAATGGCCTGGCACCGTGGCTCACTCCTGTATCCCAGCACTTTGGGAGGCAGAGGCAGGTGGATCACTTGAGGTTGGAAGTTCGAGACCAGTCTGACCAACATGATGAAGCCCTGTCTGTACTAAAATACAAAAATTAGCCAGGCGTGGTGGTGGGCGCCTGTAATCCCAGCTACTCAGGAGGCTGAGGCAGGAGAATCGCTTGAACCCGGCAGGCAGAGGTTGTAGTAAGCTGAGATCGCACCACTACACTCCAACCTGGGTGACAGAGCGAGACTCTATCTCAAAAAAATAAAACGTAAATAAAATATATTAAAACCGTTCCCCTGCAAGAAAGATGCAAGTCCACTCTTCCCCTGCTTGGATCCAAAGGCTACACTGTCTGTCCAAAAGATTCTTCTAAAGCATAATCGGTTCTTGCCACCTGTCCCCAAACTCAGTCTTCTGTAACTTTTAAAAATCCTTCAATGGCTCTCTATTTCCTTTAGAACAGGGTTTCCCAACCTCAGCAGTATTGGACCACATAGAGGGCTAGATTCGTGGGCCTGCAACTCACACAGTCCCATAGGGCCAGGTGCTCAGAAGGGCCCCTCCACCTGGTTGCCTGCTCTGCTTCACCATCTTGACGTTCGTAATCAGCTTAACTTTAAACCTGAGTTTTGTGGCCAGGCACAATGACTCACGCCTGTAATCTCAGCACTCTGGGAGGCCGAGGGGGGAGGACCACCTGAGGTCAGGAGTTTGAGACCAGTGTGGCTAACATGGCAAAACCGGTCTCTACTAAAAATACAAAAATTAGCTGAGTGTGGTGGTGCACACCTGTAGTCCCAGCTACTTGGGAGGCTGAGGCAGGAGACTCCTTTGAACCTGGGAGGTGAAGGTTACAGTGAGGCAACATCATGCCACTGCACTCCAGTCTGGGTGACAGAACAAGACTCTGTCTCAAAAAAAAATAACCTTGTGTTTTGTAAGTTAAATTCAAGGGGACAATCCAGTGTGCCCCTGAGCAGAGCAGATACATGCAGTATGCATGCCCATGGCCATTGATGCCCCGTTTGCAATATAATGTTCCCAGTACCTCACAGCACAGAATTTGGGTGGACCCATGATGCATGGAAGTTCCGTGAAAATCAGAGCAAGTACAAAATAAGTGTGTTGAGTTTGCAGTTGAGTTAACAGCGTCCCTGATAGCCCCAAGGTGCTTTCCGACCACAACCTGCTTCGAACGCAGAAAGCAGGCCATGGCTACTAAGAAATGCAAATGACCAGGAAACCCTAACATACTCTCCTACTAATGTTACTTCCCTGAACTTGCCAACTACTTATGCTGAAAATGATGTTACAGAAGTAGGGTTTAATTTAGCAAATAAAATATAAGATACCTGTTAAATTTGAAGCTCAGATAAATAGCAAATAATTTTTTAGTATAAATGTGTCCCAAAATATATAATGGCACATACTTAAAATACATTTTTATTTACCGTTTGCCTAAAATCCAAATTAAACTAGGAATCCTATATTTTATCAGGTAACCCTACAGAGAAGGAAAGGGAAACTCCGTTCCTTTTCCTTTCAGCCTTTCCTCCCTCATTACTAAGCAGAAGGTAGAGAGTATTGGTGGAATGTGCCAATATGAAGAAGTGAAACAAAAACAGGTGGCTGAGTTTTGTGCACCATTTCTACTGTTCCGGTAAGAACAAAATATATATGTATGTACGAACTATGACATACAAGTAGCATAATTTTGGTGATTCTGCAGATGAATTAAATATTCTTATGTTTGCAATTTAAAACTGGCATCGAGTGGTAAAAAGGTAAAATTCATGCTCATAGTTTAAATTTTAAAATTTCGGCCGGGAACAGTGGCTCAAGCCTGTAATCCCAGCACTTTGGGAGGCCGAGACGGGCGGATCACGAGGTCAGGAGATCGAGACCATCCTGGCTAACACGGTGAAACCCTGTCTCTACTGAAAAAAAATACAAAAAACTAGCCGGGCAAGGTGGCAGCCGCCTGTAGTCCCAGCTACTCGGGAGGCTGAGGCAGGAGAATGGCGTAAACCCAGGAGGCGGAGCTTGCAGTGAGCGGAGATCACACCACTGCACTCCAGCCTGGGCGACAGAGCGAGATTCTGTCTCAAAAAAAAAAAAAAAATTTAAAATTTCTATCTACTTAGAATGACATTAAATAGCAAATAAAATACACCGTGACAAATAAAAAGAGATCATGGAAAAAAGGGAAAAAAAACTTTAGGTTTTAAAACTTTTTTTTAAATTTTAGAGCCAGGGTCTTCCTCCATCGCTCAGACTGAAGTTCAGTGGTGTGATCACAGCTCACTGCAGCCTCGAATGATCCCCCTGCCTCAGCTTCCTGAGTAGCTGAGACAATAGGCATATAGAAATTACCATGCTGGCTAATTTTTAAATTTTTTTGCAGAGACGGGGTCTTGCTATGTTGCCCAGGCTGTTATCAAGAGATCCTCCTGCCTCCCAAAGCACTGGGAATGTGGATGTGAGCCACCATATTGGCCTTATATTTTAATACTTTTTGTTGTTGTTTTTGTTTTGTTTTGAGACGGAGTCTCACTCTGTCGCCCAGGCTGGAGTGCAGTGGGGCAATCTTGCCTCACTGCAACCTCTGCCTCCCGGGTTCAAGCAATTAGCCCAGCTAATTTTTGTGTTTTTTAGTAAAGATGGGGTCTTGCCCTGTTGGCCATGCTGGTGTCGGATTCCTGACCTCAGGGTGATCTGCTCAGCTTGGCCTCCCAAAGTGCTGGGATTACAGCCATGAACCACTGCACCCGACCCAGAGTGAGTTTTGAAAGCTGATAAGGAATCGACTGAGTGAAATTGGAGAAAGGTGGTCTAGGGAGTGGGAAGAGGGTACACCAAGGCATGCAGTCATTCAAGTGTGGCTTGTTCAAGAATCCCCAAGTAGGCTCAGCATAATGGGAGCCCTCCATGGCGAGAAGTGAGTGGGTTAAGAGAGGCAAGGGCCAGGTCACTAAGGGTCGTATGTATCAAAGACGTTGGATTTTCTTCTAAAGCAGTGGTTCTCAATGTGGGGTAATTTTGCCCCTCAGGAGACATTTGGCAATGTCTGGAGTCAGTTTTCATTGTCCCATGATGGAGACAGGTTGCTGCTGGCATCTAATGGTCAAGAGGTTAAGGTCAGTAAACATCCTCCAATGCACAGGATATCCCACTCCCCACGTCACCCCCAGGGTTGGCTACGTAATTTGCAAGGTCCAGTGCAAAGTGAAATTATGGGACCCCTTGTTCAAGAAGCAGGAAAAAGATGCCTTTAAAAGCATTAAAGGCCAGGCACGGTGGCTCACGCCTGTAATCGCAGCATTTTGGGAGGCTGAGGCAGGTGGATTGCCTGATGTCAGGAGTTTGAGACCAACTTGGCCAACATGGTGAAACCCCATCTCTACTGAAAAGACAAAAATTATCCAGGTGTGGTGGCGGGCGCCTATAATCCCAGCTACTTGGGAGGCTGAGACAGGAGAATCACTTGAACTCAGGAGGCAGAGGTTGCAGTGAGCCGAGATCACACCATTGCACTCCAGCCTGGGGGAAAAAAGGGAGACTCCATTTCAAAACAAACAAACAAACAAACAAACAAAAATGAACAAACAAACAAACAAAAAACTTACTCTGGCATCATCCAGCCAACCCACTCCCAAATCCAGCCTTTCTTGACTGCTCCCTGTCCACCACCTGGGTGAGGGGAACTGCCTTTGAACTTCAAAGCATTTTTGCATGGATCTCCATCCAGACACTTCCTGCACTACCTGGTAATCACCTGCACGCAAAACTTTAATGGCACCAGACTGTGAGCTAGACTGTGAGGGCAAGGGGGTCTCTTTTATTTCACTTTGCAGTACCAAGCCTACTATGTCTAGCACATAGTAGATGCCCAATAAATAAATGTGTGGGGAAGGAAGGAGTCAGGGAGGAATAAAGGAAATGAGAGAAGGAGGGAGAAGGAAGGTGAAAGAGAGGGAAGGGGGAGAAAGAAGAAGGGAAGGTTGTTAGAGATTTTTCTAGTGTTCCATGAGTAGTAAATGTTGCTGTCTATATGCAATTTTTATTTCTAGGAGTCTATTAACTGAGCCATAAAAATAAACGCTGGTCTCTAATAAAATTGATGTCTGTCAGTAAAGTGAGGTCCTTAGTACTTAGATCAGTTGCTGAAACTTTTCTGAATCCCAGGCAAAGTATTTTATCATTTCTCTGATGATGACTGCTTATTCCAGATGGTCCTTATTCAAACACTGGCCTTTCACAGGTGTCCCTTCTTGCCTAATGTGCTCCCAGCAGTGACTGGCCTGTGACTGCCCCTGAGTGTGAGGGGAGGAAACCCTCAGTGACCTGCCCAGCCACGGAAGCCCCTCAGACCTGCTTCCCAGGTGGAGCACACCCTGCTGTCAGCCTCGCTCTGCACTCTCAGACAAGCCGTCATCCAGAGTGGCATCAGCCAACCGCTAGCTCTTTTCCTCTTCGTTTTTTCTTTTCTTTTCTCTCTCTTTTTTTTTTTTTTTTTTTTTTTTTTTTTGGTTTTCTGAGATGGGGTCTTGCTCTGTCACCCACACTGGAGTGCAGTGGTGCTATCTCGGCTCACTGTAACCCCTGTCTCCCAGGTTCAAGGGATTCTCCTGCCTCAGCCTCCTGAGTAGCTGGGATTACAGACGCCCGCCACCACGCCCGGCTAATTTTTGTATTTTTTAGTAAAGACGGGGTTTCACCATGTTGGTCAGGCTGGTCTCAAACTCCTGACCTCAGGTGATCCGCCTGCCTCGGCCGCCCAAAGTGCTGGGATTACAGGTGTGAGCCACCACACCTGGCACTAGCTCTTTCAATTGAGCAATCGAAATTCCCTTAAAGGTGGCCACAGAGCTCGTCCTCCTCCACCTGCCCACGTGATCCTGCGAAACTGCAAGGAGGCTTCCAGAGTCCGCTGAACCGAAGCATTTCTGAAAGAAATGCTGGTCCCTCATAAAGCTGGCACGTAAGTACAGGCACTTAATCCCCTGGCATGTCTGAAGCTGAGGGTCATCTTCCTATTGGAAGTGAAATAGCACAAAGCAGTATGAAAATAAACTCCAGCGCTGACTATGCTTAGGATTAAAAAGTCATCCTGAATGAGCCAAAAAAATAAATAAATAAAAGAAGGAAAGGATAGAAGAAAGGAAGGAGGGCTGGGCTTAGTAGCTCATGCCTGTAATCCCAGCACTTTGGCAGGCAGATCACCTGAGGTCAGGAGTTTGAGAGCAGCCTGGCCAACATGGTGAAACCGCGTCTCTACTAAAAATACAAAACTTAGCCAGGTGTGGTGGCCTTCACCTGTAATCCCAGCCACTCGGGAGGCTGAGGCAGGAGAATCACTTGAACCCAGGAGGCAGAGGTTGCAGTGATCCAAGATCACACCATTGCACTCCAGCCTGGGCAACAAGAATGAAACTCCATCTCAAAACAAAAAAAAAAAAAAAGGAGAAAGAAGGAAGGAAAAAGGGAAGGAGGAGAAGAATTAGGTAGAGTATACAGAATATCAGCAGAGTGAATAAGGAATTAAATATTTCCTCTTGGGCTAGAATAATACTTTTTGAGGTATTTGCCAGTTGTTTTCCCACATTTTTAAACTCACCACCTGTCCTCACCTTAGAATTCAAGCACTCTCAATATTCTGCGCTCATTGTCTTAAGAGAAAGATGTGTCAGGCTAAAAGAGAGGGAAACCCAAAAGCCAAAACCCCCAGGGAAGTGGAGAGGATTTTAGGGCATAGCCCTAAAATTAACAAGAGTAGGAGTGTAGGCGTTCAGGACACTAGACAGTGATCCCAGGCTGACTGAGGGAAGTGTGGCTGAGGATATGGTATGAGTGTTGACTTACACGGGTTCCAGGGAAGACCCAGCAACTGGCTCCAGGTCAGAGCCCTACATACAGTGCAAGCCCTAGATACATGTGTGGGAGCCAAGAGCAGAAAGTGGCCATGCCCTCCTCCCCAGCAGAGCCCACGAAGGCAGCAAACCCAGAGAGGAAAAGTGTGGAGGTGGCTGGGCTTCGGGAGGACATGGATGTGGACCGGCAGCCAGCATGGATGACAGCAGGATCAGCCTGTGTAGATGGAACATCGTCAGGACCCTGAAGTGCCCGGGTCCCATGAAGACCCTCAAATTTAGACAACACTGAGGGAAAGTAAGTTGACTGAGGCAGAATTTTTGTCACTCACAGGCAAAGGTGGCTCAAAACAAAAATTAGCTAGATCTTGCTTCAGCTGCTATGACAGAGACTCAAAACTAACAATGGCTTCATCAGGAAATAAGTTGATTCCTCGGTGGTTCACACCTGTAATCCAGCACTTTAGGAGGCCAAGGTGGGCAGATTATCTGAGGTCAGGAGTTCGAGACAAGCTTGGCCAACATGGTATAACCCCATCTCTACTAAAATACAAAAATTAGCTGGGCATGGTGGTATGCACCTGTAGTCCCAGCTCTCTAGAGGCTGAGGCAGGAGCATTGCTTGAACTCAGGAGGTGGAGGTTGCGGTGAGCCGAGATTGTGCCTCTGCACTCCAGCCTGGGAGACAGAGAGAGACTCTGTTTAAAAAAAAAAAAAAAAAGGCCGGGCGCGGTGGCTCAAGCCTGTAATCCCAGCACTTTGGGAGGCCGAGACGGGCGGATCACGAGGTCAGGAGATCGAGACCATCCTGGCTAACACGGTGAAACCCCGTCTCTACTAAAAATAATACAAAAAACTAGCCGGGCGAGGTGGCGGGCGCCTGTAGTCCCAGCTACATGGGAGGCTGAGGCAGGAGAATGGCGTAAACCCGGGAGGCGGAGCTTGCAGTGAGCTGAGATGTGGCCACTGCACTTCAGCCCGGGTAACAGAGCCAGACTCCGTCTCAAAAAAAAAAAAAAAAAAAAAAAAATGTGAGCAGGGATGTGGAGAAACTACATCACTCATGCATTGTTGGTGGGAATGTTAAACAGTACGGCCGCTCTGGAGAACTGTTCGGCAGTTTCTTATAAAACTAAGCATGCAACTACCATATGATCCAGTAATTATATTCTTGAGCATTTATTTAAGATAAATGAAAATTTATGTTTGTGCAAAAACATGTACATGTATCCTCATATCAATTTTTCCTCATTAGAGCCAAGAACTGAAAACAGCCTAGATGTCCTTCAGTGGGTGAATGGGTAGAAGTGGAATACGACTCAGCGATAAAAAGGAAGAAACTATTTGATACATGCTACAACTGGGTGAATCTCCAGAGAAGTAAGCTGAGTAAAAAAGGCCAATCTCAAAAGGTTACACACTGTAGGATTTCATTTATACAACATTTTTGAAATGATGCAGTTTTAGAAATGGAGAATGGATTATTGGCTGCCAGACGTTAGAAGTTTGGGGAAAAGGGGCGGGAGAGAGGTGGACGGGTTTATCCAGGAACAACAAAGGGGGTCCTTGTGATAATGGAACTGTTCTGTCTTGACTGCAGTGGTGAATACACGAAACTATACCTACCCATAAAATCATATAGAACTAAGTACACACACCCACAGAAATGCATATAAGTAAAACTGTGGATATCTGAACAAGATGGGTAGATTGTATCAACATCAGTATCTTTGTGAAATTGTGTTATAACTGCAAGATGTTGCCATTGGAGGAAACCAAGTAAAGAATACATGCGATGTATCCGTATTATTTCTCAGAATTGCATGTGAATTCACACATAAAATTTAATTTTAAAAAATCAAACGCATTTTTCTCAATTGGGATTACTTAAAACACAGCAGATAGGTGACAACCTCTTGGAATTATAACACAAGACCTTCCTGCTAAAATAAAATGGTCACACTATTACTGTAATAATTTTGTTTTAATTTTAAAAATAAAAATAATAAAGAAAATAAACTGGACCTTGATGCAATCTTGCAAATAGCAAAAGAGACACCAAAGAGACTTTAGTTACAGACTAATGAGCACATTCAGATACTGTTCTAAGTTAACACCTGGTGTTGGCATTTCTAGTGCCCTTTCCACCTTTTTTGTTGGGCAGATATGGAACATAAACTCAAAAAACATGGCTTACAAATTACCATATTGCCTGAACTTCAATGTTTGGCCGAACACTTTGAAGAGGCTTTAGATACCCAAAAGGAAAACAAACACACAAACAAAGCACATCATGTAACAATTAAAGCAATTATTTCTATCCTCCTGTACCTCAAGAGCCAGTAACAACTTTCCCTTTGACAAAAACACTTACTTGCACAGTCCGCCCTTGATATCCGAGGGGGACTGGTTCCAGGACCCGCTGCAGACACCAAAATCCACAGATGTTCAAGTCTCTAAAATAAAATGGTGTACTATTTGCATATAACCTACACAAATTCTCCCCAATACTTTAAGTCATGTCCAGATTACTTATAATACCCAATACAATGTTGTTATACTGCATTGTTTTTTAATTTGTATTATTTTTTATTATTGTATTATTGTTTTTCATTTTTTTCCAAATATTTTTGATCTGAGGTTGGTTACATCCATGGATGTGTCATCCACAGACACAGAGTGCCAACTGCTCTTAACAAAGGGCAGAGCACTAGGAAAAGTAACCCATCTTAACTAAAATGAAACAGAAGTAATGCTTCTTCCATGTTATTCTAAATAGGAATAACGAAGGGACTCTGGGCAATACTATAGTGCCCAATTTCTCCTTCAAATCATTAGGGAGGATTATCTTTAATAATAGAGGGAGAAAGCAAATCTTTCTGATAGGTACAGGTGCTACTCTGTCAAATACAAATTCTACCATGATTCCTACCCATCTTCCTTAAAGTCACTAAACTATTTTGGAATTTCAAAACAGCACTCAAACACTTCCCATTATGCAACCTGTGGCTATCATTCTTGGCCCCTCCACCAGTCAGCATGCATTTCTTCTCTGTGACACCATCCAAGTACATTGCATTGGGAGGGATCTTCTTTTTTTTTGAGATGGAGTCTCACTCTGTCACCCAGGCTGGAGTACAGTGGCGCAATCTCAGCTCACTGCAAGCTCCGCCTCCCAGGTTCACGCCATTCTCCTGCCTCAGCCTCCCAAGTAGCTGGGACTACAGGTGCCCGCCACCACGCCCGGCTAGTTTTTTTGTATTTTTAGTAGAGACGAGATTTTACCATGTTAGCCAGGATGGTCTCAATCTCCTGATCTCATGATCTGCCCGCCTTGGCCTCCCAGAGTGCTGGGATTACAGGCGTGAGCCACCACGCCCGGCCGGGAGGGATCTTTTATGTAAATGGAACTGCCAACTCAAATGTTCCTCAGATGGGCTATTTCCAAAAGCACCTGAAAACTCTCCCAGGCATGATCTTTTCATAATGCAATTTATATGGCACTTTGATTGTCCCTGTACATTTAACCCAATGTCTATTTCAGGTAAGGTCCAACGTAAGGTCTTTGATTCTGCCTGGGACAAGAGTTCTGATAAGGGAAGCATTCTGGGGACCAAGCCCATCAAAGCAGAAACTGACTTTTCTAAACCTTAACCTGTTCTTGCTCAATACCCTTCAAAGCCCGAAGCTAAGAAAACATTAAGGCCCACGATGGAAGATTTTATAAACAGGGACTCATTCATTATTCCTTGCACCAGCCCTTGTAATGCTCCAGTGTTGCTCTATAAAAAGCCTCGTAGGCATAGATATTGATTTATGCAAGACCAGAGGGTCGTAAATAAGATCGTGATTCTTCTTTTCCCAGTGGTCCTTGATTCAAATTCTATTTTGTCTTCAATACTACCTGAAGCCACTCACTTCCCTGTGATGGGCTTATGTTTTTTAGCATCCCATTAGATCTAGGCAGTCAATATTTATTTCCCTTCTCATGGGAAAATCAACAATATACTGTACCTGGACTGTTTTGCCTCAGGGATTTACTGAAGATTTTCTCTTATTTCTCTCAGGTTCTTAATTGGGACCTCAAGGATTTGAGATTTCCTTGTGAGTCTATTCTAATATAATATGTAGATGATCTGTTACTATGTTCAAAAAAATGAACAAAACCTTAAGACTGATTTTGCGTATTTATTAAAGACCGTAGTTCAGAAGAGACATAAAGCCTTCGAAGAGAAATTAAAATTCTGCTGCAACAACAAAGCAACAACAAAATGTTCATTATTTAGGGCACACACCATCGCAAGAAGGCAAATCTCTCGCTGCGTAAAAATTATAAATTATTCAGTTTTCCCAAACCAACCGTTACAAAACAACTTTGAGGGTTCCTAGGGTGACTGTATGTTATGGCTGATGGGTGCCAACCTCTTATGCCATTGCAACCCCTTTCCATGAATTAAGTCCTTAGATCCTGAACCTCTCACCCTAGGAAGATTCATATAATACTTCTGAAACCTAAAAAAGTATCTGCAACAGTCCCCAAATGTGGGGTCACCTTTTTATCATAAACCCCTTTCCTATGTTGCTATAAAAAGTCTGAACACTAGGAATACTAACTCAATTACCTGACAACCATCAGAGGCCCTTTGCTTATTTCAGTCTTCCCATTAGATCCAGTAGCTAAGACATAGTCACCTTGTCTAAGAACTATAGCAGCACCAGTATATTTAGAGAAGCCTCAAGTGGCTCAGTTCTAGTTTCTCCATGAAACTTAATGGTTTCCGATGTACATACTCCTTTGTTAATGGAAAATAGTTAGCATTTCTCAGCTAGCTGCCTGACATCCTATCAAATGCTATGCTTTCACCTTCAAATATCACTATCACTGCAACACACCAAACCTAGCCACTCCCTTTCCTTTACCTGAAGGAGAACTTCACAATTAAATCTGTCTTACAGATTCACCTGCATCTTATACAGATTTGTTACCAATTCCCCAGATGTCCCTGATGAAATGTTTTTTTTTTTTTTTTTTTTTTTTGAGATGGAGTCTCCTTCTGTCACCCAGGCTGGAGTGCAGTGGCACAATCTCTGCTCACTGCAACCTCCACCTCCCAGGTTCAAGCAATTCTCCCTGCCTCAGTCTCCTCAGTAGCTAGGAGCACAGGCACCCGCCACCACACCTGGCTAATTTTGTATTTGTAGTAGAGGCGGAGTTTTGCCATGTTGGCCAGGCTGGTCTTGAACTCCTGACCTCAGGTGATCCGCCTGCCTTGGCCTCCCAAAGTGTTTGGATTATAGATGTGAGCCACTGCACCCGACTGTCTGATGTAATTTTATTCGTGGATGGTTTCTTTTTAAAAACGGAGACTTTTAGGGCTGGACCCTAAATTTATGACCTTCCACTTTTGTTATAGTTATTTCCTTGCTTATAGAATGCAAGAATCCCAAATCTCATGGTAATGCTTTAGCGGACCACTATGCCAAAAAAGGCAACATTAGCCAAACATAATTGTTCCTGTAATAACACAGAAAAGAGACGCCTTGAAGAATTCAAAAAGGCTATTATTGACTGTCAGAGACAAGCTCCTGGTTTGGAAAAAAGCAAATGGAAAAAATTGGGATGCTCATTGCATACAGATAATATTTGGCACTTGCAGAATGATCCACCAGTAGTGCCAAAAAATGGAAAAAGGAATTTAGTAATGATGCTTCATGATATTACGCATAATAGCAGAAATAAATTGGCAACAATGTTAGACTAACATAGGCAGGCTAAATTTAGAGGTATTGCTGAGGATATTTCCAAAACATCTACCTTCCAGCGACACAATCCTGGCAAACCTGTAAAGATCAGACATGGACAGGAACCAAACCTCGAGGGCCCCTTGAACACTCCAGATGGACTTTATATAAATGCCTCCTGCACTGGGTTACGAATATGTTCTGGTTATTGTCTATTTATTCTCAGAGCAGGTTGAATCTTCTCCTTGCCAGAGAGCTACCCCTCTAACTATGGCAAGAAAAAAAAAAAATCTTGGTTTTGTTTTTCCAACTTGGGAAATTCCCACTTATCTCTCTAGGGAGAAGGACATTCTTTTTCTTAGTACTATTAATACAACACTCTGTAAAGTTTGGTCTTTTACTCAAAAATGCATTATCCATAATCCTCAGGGAAAAAAGAAAACTAATGGAATTCTAAAATAAAATTAGCAAAGCACTCAGGAACGCTTAATTCTCATGGCTTGAAGTGTTACCATTAGATTTAATGTCTATAAAATGAATGCCCTCTGAAAACCCACAGATTATCTCTTTGTGAATTAATAACAGATTGCCCCATGTATTTGGGAATTTCACCCCCAATCTTATATTCTACCTTAATTGTCTCCCCTAAAATTTATGCTCAAGTCCTAACCCCTGATGCCTGTGCATATGACTTTATTAGGAAGTAGGATCTTGGTAGGTGCAATCAAGATTAAGTTACAATGGATCACAGTAGGCCCTAATCCAATTACGAGGTGTCCTCGTGCTTTTCTTTCTTTCTCTCTTTCCTTCCTCCCTCCCTCCCTGCCTCTCTCTCTCTCTCTCCCTTTCTTTCTTTCTCTTTCTTTCTCTTTCCTTCTTTCCTTTCTTTCTTTCTTTCTTTTCTTTTATTTTTTTGATATAGGGTCTTACTCTGTTGCCCAGGCTGCAGTGCAGTGGTGTGATCTCAACTCACTGCAGCCTCGGCCTCCTGGGCTCAAGCAATCCTCCTGCCTCAGCCTCCGAAGTAGCTGGGACTACAGGTGCACACTGACACACCCAGCTAATTTTTGTACTTTTCGGTACAGACAAGGCTTTGCCATGTTGCCCAGGCTGGTCCCAAACTCCTGGGTTCAAGCTATCTGCCCACCTTGGCCTCCCAAAGTGATGGGATTACAGGCGTGAGCCTGGCCATCAGACGTCATTTTAAGAAAAGAAAAATTTGGGCTGGGTGCAGTGGCTCATACCTGTAATCCTAGCACTTTGGGAAGCCAAGGTGGGCAGATTGCCTGAGCTCAGGAGTTCGAGACCAGCCCAGGCAACATGGCAAAACCCCGTCTCCACTAAAAATACAAAACATTAGCCAGGCATGGTGATGAGCGCCTGTAATCCCAGCTACTAGGGAGGATGAGGTGTGAGATTCGCTTGAACCCGGGAGGCAGAGGTTGCAGTGAACCAAGATCACACCACTGCACTCCAGCCTGGGTGACAGAGAAAGACTCTTTCTCAAAAAAAAAAAAAAAAAAAGAGAGAGAGAGAGAAAATTTGGATACAGAGACACACACAGAAAGAAGGCCATGTGGTAATGGAGGCAGAGATTGGAGTGATGGTTCTACAAGCCAAGGAAACCCAAGGGTTGCCAACAATCACCAAAAGTTAGGGTGAGGAAGGATTCTTCCCGAGAGCCTTCAGAGGGAGAATGGCTCTTCAACACACTGATTCCAGGCTTCCGGCCTCCAGAACCGTATTCTATCATTTTAAGCCATCCAGTCTGTGGAACTCTGTTTTGGCAGTCCTAGGAAACCAACATATTATCTTTCTACAGGCAGATATGATTAATTACTTCATCAACAAGCAAAAGGTGCATTTCCAAACCACCTTCTGAACAACCTCTATATTATCTGCAACATGGAGGTTTAGTCTTCTGGAAAAGACACTAGAGCAAGACTGCCCTTGAACCACAATGAAAGGACCTTACCAGGTACTATTGCCAGATAACATAGCAGTATAACGCCAAAGTAATGGTCCTCTGATTCACATTTCCCAGTTCAAAAGATACACGTCTCGGCCGGGCGCAGTGGTGCATGCCTGTAATCCCAGCACTTTGGGAGGCCAAGGCAGGCAGATCACGAAGTCAGGAGATCGAGACTATCCTGGCTAACATCATGAAACCCCGTCTCTACTGAAAAGACAAAAATTAGCCAGGTGTGGCGGCACGTGCCTGTAGTCCCAGCTACTCGGGAGGCTGAGGCAGGAGAATCGCTTGAGCCCGAGAGGCGGAGGTTGCAGTGAGCTGAAACTGCACCACTGTACTCCAGCCTGGGCAACAGAGCAAGGCTCCGTCTCAAAAAAAAAAAAAATACACATCTCTTCCTCCTGACTACTAAACATCCATTTCATCTGAAGCGTTAAGCTGAAGATTCTTAGGAATTCTCTAGAAGTTGTCAACTTCAGAAATGGACAGCATTGACCCCAGAATACAGAAAAAATAATGGAGCTCCAAAGTGGACACCTTCTCCTGAAGATGAGGGAACAAGATGCATTTTCAGATTTGTCATCAATTTTCTGATTTCCCTTAACAATACAATGTTGTCTAATGTGCCACTTCAACACCTTCTAGAATACTAACATAATGCCTCTTATTTTCATCTTAATATTTTTTTTTTCATGCACCACCATGCCAGGCTAATTTTTTTATTATTAGTAGAGATGGGGTTTCACCATGTTGGCCAGGCTGGTCTCGAACTCCTAACCTCGTGATCTGCCCACCTTGACCCCCCCAAAGTGCCGGGATTACAGGTGTGAGCCAATGCACCTGACCCATCCCTTAATGAAAAGCAAAACTCTCATATGTTTTTCCCAGATCGCAGCTGTGGCTCTGAAGCCAATGGATTGCTGAATCGGTAATCCCCTAATGACCCTGTGAATAAAAATATAACAGCTGGCCGGGCGCGGTGGCTCAAGCCTGTAATCCTAGCACTTTGGGAGGCCGAGACGGGCGGATCACGAGGTCAGGAGATCGAGACCATCCTGGCTAACACGGTGAAACCCCGTCTCTACTAAAAAATACAAAAAACTAGCCGGGCGAGGTGGCGGGCGCCTGTAGTCCCAGCTACTCGGGAGGCTGAGGCAGGAGAATGGCGTAAACCCAGGAGGCGGAGTTTGCAGTGAGCTGAGATCCAGCCACCGCACTCCAGCCTGGGCGACAGAGCGAGACTCCGTCTCAAAAAAAATAAAAATAAAAATAACAGCTGTTCCTTTAAATACTTTAGAAGGAAAATTCTCTTTTACAGAACCCTTGTGGTACTTGAGTTTTCCTCAAGTCATTAATCCCAACCTCTCATCTTGCAAAAAATTGATCTTAACTTTGTATCAATGAAATGTTTCTACTGAGATCATTACAATCCTATCAGCAAAGTCTAGTCAATAGGTAATAAGCACTAATATTGGGCTATGCCTGATCATGAGAGTTTGTTCTCTTCGGAGATACTTCAGCCTGCCTTGCAGGAACTGTTTAATTCCACTCGAGGGATCTGTTAATCTCGAGGGAATTCAGTCTGTTTTGCACTAAGGATACTACTCCTTAAAGGGACATCAGGCATAGACCTCGCTACCTCATACTCACTGATCCTGTGTGTTCAGAGAAATTGTCAGAGATTTCCAAATATTTAAAACTATCGTCCTTCTACTGGATCCTATGTCATTGAGAAGGATATCCAGAAGCCTCCAAAATGAAGCAAACACAAATTATTGGGGGGAGCTTTCAGGAGCAATATCCATTTCCTCTTCATGTATACTCTGCAAGCTGTGATTCCTATAATAGGAATAATACAATTAGAAAAGTGGTTTGAGGCTGGGTATGGTGCCTCACGCCTGTAATCCTTGCACTTTGGAAGGCTGAGGTAGGAGGCTCGCTTGAGCCAAGGAGTTTAAGACCAGCCTGAACAACATAGTGAGATCCTGGTCGGGCGCAGTGGCTCATGCTTGTAATCCCAGCACTTTGGGAGGCTGAGGCAGGCAGATCACCTGAGGTCAGGAGTTCAAGACCAGCCTGGACAACTTGGCGAAACTCCATCTATACTAAAAAATACAAAAATTAGCCAGGTGTGGTTGCGTACGTCTGTAATCCCAGCTACTCAAGAGGCTGAGGCATGAGAATTGCTTGAACTCAGGAGGCGGAGATTGCAGTGAGCCGAGATCATGCCACTGCACTCTAGCCTGGACAACAGAGCCAGACTTTGTCTCAGGAAAAAAAAAAAAAAAAGTGAGATCTTATCTCTACCAAAAAAAAAGAATTAAAATTAGCTGGGTGTGGTGGCAAACACCTATAGTCCCAGCTACTCAGGAGGCAGAGGTGGGACGAAGAGAGAGAACCTAGGAGTTTGAGGTTACCGTGAGCCATGATCATGCCACTGTACTCCGGCCTAGAAAACAGGGAGACCCTGTCTCTTAAAAAAAAAAAAAAAAAGTGGCTAGAAATTTGTCCCTGACTTTAGCAAAGGTTGTAAACAACACTACTCCTGCTCTTGGAGCCAAGCGAACTCATCTAGGTTCATTAGCTAGAGTTGTCATGAACAATTGTATAGCCCTTGATTTTCTCTTAGCCAGCCAAGCAGGAGTTTGTGCCACAGTAGACACTTCGGCTGCACCTACATAAATACTTCTGGGGAAATAGAACAGTATATGACTAAGCGAAAAAAAAAAGCCATCTGGGGCCGGGCGCGGTGGCTCAAGCCTGTAATCCCAGCACTTTGGGAGGCCGAGACGGGCGGATCACGAGGCCAGGAGATCGAGACGATCCTGGCTAACACGGTGAAACCCCGTCCCTACTAAAAATACAAAAAACTAGCCGGGCGAGGTGGCGGGCGCCTGTTGTCCCAGCTACTCGGGAGGCTGAGGCAGGAGAATGGCATGAACCCGGGAGGCGGAGCTTGCAGTGAGCTGAGATCCGGCCACTGCACTCCAGCCTGGGGCGACAGAGCAAGACTCTGTCTCAAAAAAAAAAAAAAAAGCCGTCTGGCTCTCTCAGATGGATTATGGGATATGGTTTCATTGCCTGGGTTTCATAATCTAGGCTTTTGGCCTCAAACCATAATGTAAAAACTAATTGTCATTTTGCTTCTGATAATGGCCTGTGGTGGAGTTGGCTGATGGATCCTGTCCAGAGTCTTAAATGCTTCTGTGTAGCCATTATCTCATCAGAGGTTCAGCCACTCATCCTACAACAGAAGGTAACGGAAAGATTAACCCTAGATCAATCAGAGGCTACATTCAACGGACAATCTTCTGATCTTAATCAACAATATCTTGGCAATGGTGAAAATCTGGATAGAATTATTAATGTCCTGTGGTCTGACTTTGTCTGACGTTGGCCAAAAGGGAAATAAAACGAATAAAAAAAGGAAAAAAAAAAAGGCAGCCCCTGACATTCAGAAGTAGGTCTGACTCTCCAAATTAAGCAAGTTAATCTCCTGTTAATAGGTATAAACAATCTCATAGAATCCCAATCTCAGACAAAGCCATTATGAGATCGTGATAAAATGAGAAAAAGCAAGGCCACTTCCTAATGTGATCTAAGCACAGGCAAAACAAGGTCACTCTCCCAATCACAAAATACCAAACACCCCCTTTCCCATCCCAAAGAGTGGCTGTTGCTTCTTTACCAATTATAACTTTATCCTAGTTCTAAATTCCTCTCCCTATAGATAAGATGTACTGGCCAGGTGCAGTGGCCCATGCCTGTAATCCCAGCACTTTGGGAGGCCGAGGCGGGCAGATCATGAGATCAGGAGATCAAGACCATCCTGGCCAACACGGTGAAACCCCGTCACTACTAAAAATACAAAACTTAGCTGGGCATGGTGGCATGTGCCTGTAATCCCAGCTACTCGGGAGGCTGAGGCAGGAGAATTGCTTGAACCTGGGAATTGGAGGTTGCAGTGAGCCAAGATCATACCACTGCATTCCAGGCTGGTGACAGAGCAAGACCCTGTCTCAAAAACAAAAACAGTAACAACAACAAAAAATAAGATTTATTAAGACATGAAATCATAGAATCACCCCTGCTTTCTGGGAACATCCAATCTAGAGCATACCCCACTTTCTTGGACCTTTCCTCAAATCACTTAACCAAAGCCAAGTCACATAATAGGTTATTTTTTATTTTATTTTATTTATTTATTTATTTATTTATTTGAGACAGAGTCTTACTCTGTCACCCAGACTGGAGAGCAGTGGCATGATCCTGGCTCACTGCAACCTCTGCCTCCCAGGTTCAAGCAATTCTCCTGCCTCAGCCTCCTGAGTAGCTGGGACTACAGGTGTACACCACCATGCCCGGCTAACTTTTTTTTTTTTTTTTTTTTTTGCATTTTTAGTAGAGATGGGGTTTCGCCACGTTGGCCAGGCTGGTCTGGAACTCCCGACCTTAGACAATCCACGCACCTTAGCCTCCCCAAATGCTGAGATTACAGGCGTGAGCCGCCGTGCCCGGCCAAGTCACTTAATAGGTTCTTTCTGACGCCCTTTGTCTGAGACACCCATGAGTCCCCATGGTGTGTGTTCTCCCTCACTGCAATAAGTAATAAACCCAACTTCTTCAACTACCAGTGTGTCCCTGGTGGTCTTTGACTGACAGGCACTGACAATACCATCCTAGGGAGAGGTCGCAACAAAGATGATGCTTTAGGAAGAATCACCTGGAAGTAACGTGTGGGGTTCTGGGTAATCAGGAAACAACTGTGCTTACCTCAGAGTAAAGAGATGAAGGATTGTGCCAAGACTGTAGTTATGGGAATAAAGATGGCGGCATTTTGGAAGAAAAGACATTTCGTAAGAACTAGTAGGAACTAAATAATTATCATGAATTCATTCACGCAAGCCATGCATACCAGGTGCGGGAACCTAGTGCTGAACAAGACGCTGTACTGAGTCCTTCTTTGAAAGGAGCTCATATTCCCACGAGAGAAGACAATGACAGAGACCCCTGTGCACGTGTAAGAGGGGAGACAGCAGATGGGGATGGCGGTGTGATGGAGAGTGAACCAAGGGGTGGAGATGGCAACTTCAGACAGAATGGTGGGGGAAGCTGGCTCTGCTGCAGTGAGCTGTGAGCTGAGACCTGAGTGAGAAGCAGGAGCTGGCCAGAGAGCCTGGAAAGAGTATTCCAGGAACTGAAGGGCAAAGACCCTGAGATGGGACAAAGGCATCGAGCTTGGTTGCAGAGTGGTGAGAAAGGAGGCACTGGAGAGGACGCAGGGTCAGATCTCACCGGGTCTTAGACGCCAAGAATAGAATTTTGCTAAGTAGGAGGAACCAGATCGCACAGATATAGGCTGTTCACCTCAAAATCTCCTTTCTTTGCCCTTCCCTCACTCTTTCTTCCTTTCCTACTGCCCTTCCCAAGTTCTTCTCTTAGCGTCTAATGTTTTATTTTTTTTATTTTTATGTTTAGACAAGGTCTCACTCTCTCACCCAGGCTGGAGTGCAGTAGCACCATCTGGGCTCACTGCAGCCTCATCCTCCTGGGCTCAAGTGATCCTCCCGCCTGAGCCACCCCCCGGCCCCCACCTCCTTGGTAGACTTCAGGAGCCCAACAGCACACCCAGCTGATTTTTGCATTTTTTAGTAGACACAGGGTTTCACAATGTTGCCCAGGCTGATCTCAAACTCCTGAGCTCAAGCGTTCTGCCCACCTCGGCCTCCCAAAGTGCTGGGATCACAGGTGTGAGAAAGGAAAAACTTCAGCTGAATTAAATTGAAAGGAGTTTAATTGAGCAATTAACGATTCGCAAATTGGGTGGCCTCCCGACCCAGAGTAGGCTCTGAGACTCCAGTGTAGCCAGGTGGTGGAAGACGACGTATGGACAGAAAAAGTCAGGTGACCAACAGAAAACAGAAGTGAGGTACAGAAACGGCTGGATTGGTTACAGGTTGGCTTTTACCTTATTTGAACAGTTGGCTACATTCGATTGGCTAAAACTTGGTGATTGGCACAAGTGTAGGCTATGGTCTGTTAGGCTCCACTTGTTAGAGTTCACCATGCACAGAGAAATGTTTCCGCCAAACTTAAAATATGTGAGGAGGCGGCTTTAGGCTAAATTTGATTTAACAGGCATGAGCCACCGTCTCCTGCCTAACAGACTTTCTCAGCAGTGATATCCTGGTCCCAGGTCCACTGACAGGCCACCTTCCTATGTCTTGCTGACTCTTAAATTGGGCAACTCCTGCCTCTGACTCAGCATTTGAAATTAATTTCCCGTGTGGGAATTTGCAAATAATCGTTACTAAGAATCGATGTGTGCAGGATGGCCCAGCCACTGGCTTTCCCTCATCACCACAGCGATGACCTCAAGAAGTGCCCGAAGTTTGGTTATGTGAGACTACTTTGTGTCTAAAAATGAGACCAAACGGTGCTTCTAAAAAATTCCAGTGACTTTCTCAAAGTTTTCTTGCTGGTCATTTTCCCACAATAGGTGTTTCGTTTCTAAATTGTTATATACTCTGATTTGGTCTTTCTGTGTTCTTGTTTATCTTTTTTTCCCCCTCTTCAAGGTAAACGTGCTTCTTCCTATTTTGAAATCTTTATTCATATGGGTTGTTTTTTCCCATAACTGTTTTTTCAAGTTTCACCTACATCTCTGTTTATTTGTGGAACACTCCTGAGACTATAATATCTGGGCTTGGCACTCTGCTTGGCTGCCATGTACAGAGATGGAGAGAATGGAGAGCAGCAGACTTCCATCCCTCCATCGGTCTCGCCTCCATCCCTGCCTTCAGAGGGACACGGGACTTCCAATTTCTGAGAACCCTCCTGTTGACTCACCCCACTGGCAACTGGCCTTCAGCTTCTCCTGGTCAGTCAAGTATATGGCCACCCACCTTCTGATTTCCAGCTTCCAAACTTTTGTATACATTTCCTCCCCTCTCCCAGTCTCCTTTCCTTGTGTATTTAAGTCCCTTTTATTAAAAAAAAAAAAAAATTTCCAGTAATTGTTATATTTGAAAAGGTCCAGAGAAACTAATGTGTGTTCAATCAAGAGTTTCACAGGAAGTCACCTTGTTTGGTGTTTTTAAATTAACAAATGATTATTTTCATACTTAGGTCAGTTAATTATAGATCAGTCCCTTATAACACATCAGATGTTCCAGAGTCTGTGCTTTCTGGCCAAGATAGATCAATAATCTACGTAAGTGATGATTATACTTAGGAGCAGAGGCTTAGAAATATACCCTTACCCACCATGAGAGACATGAGGACCAAGTTTCTGGATTAAAAGTGAGTGCACTTCCTCAAATGTAATGTCCTAAATGATGCTGTATATCTTGTTTTTCGACGGTCTTTTTTATTTTCTATTTTTCATTTTCGCATACACATTTTTTCTCAATAGACTGACTTAGACGAGGGCTTTCAGAGATTCTGTCTATAACTGGAATCCAACACATTAGGAAAGCCCAAGGGGGAAATAATCTCAAAGTGATACTGCAAATCAGCGGCAGAACGGAACATAAAGCCCAGGGACTTTCACTGCCCACGCCGTCAGTAATAACTCTGGGGGCCTGTAGGGACATCGAATTTTATTGGAAGATTTCTCTTTTGTGGGTGTTCTAATTATGAATACTGAAGGGGAAAAATGCACACAATGTGAAAATGATGACTTATACTCATGGTATTCAAATATAAATGACACTTAAAATAGAGAGGCAGTCCTGCTGTAGAAAGAGCACTGGACAGAAGTCAGGAACCAGATTTCTCATTCTGACGTTGTAACTGGTGAGCTGTTTAATTCTGGACAAATAATTAACTTCTCTGGACCTCAAAGTCTTGGTCTGAAAACGGAAGTGTCGAAGTACATAATATATTCTCTAGCTCCAAAATTGTATGAAAACCTTCATTTTAAGGATTTTGAAGGTGAGTTGAAATGATGATTATATCATGTAGTCTTGAAACATTAATAATACAATTCATTTACTATAACCTTAAAAAGATAAAATGGTTACAGAAATATATTCAATTAAAGAAAGATAGCCCAGGTGCGGTGGCTCATGCCTGTAATCCCAGCACTTTGGGAGGCCAAGGTGGGCAGATCAACTGAGGTCAGGAGATCGAGACCAGTCTGGCCATCATGATTATTTTATATATAAAGTTTTGGTGCCGTGAAAGAAATAGCACTCGAATATAAAATTTTCTTTTTAATTCTCAGCAAGGCAAGGTACTTCTTTTTTTTTTTTTTTTTTTTTTTTTGAGACGAAGTCTCGCTCTGTCGCCCAGGCTGGAGTGCAGTGGCACAATCTCGGCTCACTGCAACCTCCGCCTCCTGGGTTCACGCCATTCTCCTGCCTCAGCCTCCTGAGTAGCTGGGACTACAAGCGCCCACCACTACACCCAGCTAATTTTTTATATTTTTAGTAGAGACAGGGTTTCACCATGTTAGCCAGGATGGTCTTGATCTCCTGACCTGGTGATCAGCCCGCCTCGGCCTCCCTAAGTGCTGGGATTACAGGCGTGAGCCACTGTGCCTAGCCAAGGCAAGGTACTTCTACAGAAGGGTGTGCCCTTACAGATGGAGCAATGGTGAGGCACACTTGGAGGAGGGAGTAGAAAGGGTTCTTATCTATACTAAAAAATACAAAAATTAGCCAGGTGTGGTTGCATACGCCTGTAATCCCAGCTACTCAAGAGACTGAGGCATGAGAATTGCTTGAACTTAGGAGGCACGTGGCAGCTGCTGCTGTGTCTTTCCCCTATTGGCTAGGGTTAGACGGCACAGGCTAAACTAATTCTGACTGGCTAATTTAAAGAGAGTGACGGGGTGAGTGGTTTGGCGGGAAAAATGGTTATGACAGAGCAGGTAATCCGAATGTGTCAGGGTGGAGCAGGTGATTGAAATGAATCAGGGTGGAGCAGGTAATTGGAAAAGGTTGCTTTATGAGGAAATTAAGTTTAAAACCAGAAGGTAAAGAATTGAACATACTGACATATTGATTCTTTGAAAAGTAATTTAGAACTCATATCTAACAGTGATGAAACCCCATCTCTATTAAAAATACAAAATTTAGCTGGGCTTGGTGGTGTCCCTAACCGAATTTCAACATGAGATTTGGAAGGGAACACCTATTGTCTCCCAGGTGTCTGTAATCCCAACTACCTGGGAGGCTGAGGCAGGAGAATCACTGATCCCCAGGAGGTGGAGGCTGCAGTGAGCTGAGATCACTGATCCCCAGGAGGTGGAGGCTGCAGTGAGCTGAGATCATGAGATCACTCCAGCCTAGGCCACAGAGCAAGAGTTCATCTCAAAAAAAAAAAAAAGAAAATAAAAGAAAAAGAAAAAAGAAAAAACAATAGATAAGACTTTTGTTTCTGGTCTTTTAAGAAAAATAATATGAAGAAGCCAAAATAAAGATAAGAGAATTATAAAAGACAAGCAGAATTAATCATGATATGAGTTTAATCAGGAAGATATTTTAAAAATCAAGGGGCTCAATATTGCAAGCAGTATTCATAATCATAGGCTTTTTAACCATATACAGACATAAAATATTATTACACAGGAAAATAGAAGGGTTCAAAGTACAAAAGAGATAAAGACAGACTAGATTTTGAAAAGACAATTTCATTACTCACAAAGGGAGAGTATAGAAAATTGCCAAAATGAAGAGTCCCATCTAGGAACAATAACTGATATCCAGGAGGCTGAATGAAAGGATGCTGATAGTAGAAATGATTAACAGGCAGAATGCATTTCAGCCAAGCAGAGCGCCAAGCCCAGATATTACTGTCTCAGGAGTATTCAGCAAATAAACAGAGATAGAGGTGAAACTTGAAAGATTTCAAAATAGGAAGAAGCACGTTTACCTTGAAGGGAAAAATAAATGATAAACAAAATAACACAGAAAGACCAAATCAAAGTATATAACAATTTAGAAATAAAACACCTATTGTGGGAAAATGACCAGCAAGAAAGCTTTGAGAAAGTCACTGGAATTTTTTTTTTTTTTTTTTGAGACAGAGTTTCGCTGTCGCCCAGACTGGAGTGCAGTGGCCGGATCTCAGCTCACTGCAAGCTCCGCCTCCCAGGTTTACGCCATTCTCCTGCCTCAGCCTCCCGAGTAGCTGGGACTACAGGCACCCGCCACCTCGCCCGGCTAGTTTTTTGTATTTTTTAGTAGAGACGGGGTTTCACCGTGTTAGCCAGGATGGTCTCGATCTCCTGACCTCGTGATCCACCCGTCTCGGCCTCCCAAAGTGCTGGGATTACAGGCTTGAGCCACCGCGCCCGGCCTGGAATTTTTTAGAAGCACCATTTGGTCTCATTTTTAGACACCAACTAGTCACACACAACCCAACTTTGGGCACTTCTTGAGGTCATCACTGTGGTGATGAGGGAAAGCCAGTGGCTGGGCCGTTCTGCACACATCGATTCTTAGTAAGGATTATTTGCTAATTCCCACACGGGAAATTAATTTCAAATGCTGAGTCAGAGGCAGAAGTTGCCCAATTTAAGAGTCAGCAAGAGATAGGAAGGTGGCCCATCAGAGTCACATCTAGGAACAATAGCTGATATCCAGGAGGCTGAGACTCTGCTTGGCTGCTTTTTAAGGAGACTTTATAGTTTATCCCAGTTAGTATGGGAGGTTCCTTGAAGAATGCCAACTAATAACTGCAGAAGGAACAATGGGATTAGGAAAACATCCTTTGCAACCCACTAGATAGAGTTTGGATGGGTGTCCCCTCCAAATCTCATGTTGAAATTTGATCTCTAATGCTGGAGATGGGGCCTAGTGGGAAGTGTTTGGGTCATGTACTTAGATCCTTAATGAACAGCTTGGTGGCTTGGTGCCATCCTGAACGTAATGAATGAGTTCCTGCTCTACTAGTTTTTGAGAGAGCAGATTGCTGAAAAGAGCCTGGGACCTCGCTCTCCCTTGCTTCCTCTGTTGGAATGACACGCTGGTTCCCCATTGCCTTCTGCCATGACTGGAAGCAGCCTGAAGTTCTCCCCAAAAGCAGATACCAGAGTCATGCTTCTCGTACAGCCTGCAGACCTGCAAGCCAAATAAACTTATTTTATTTTTTTTATTTTTGAGATGGAGTCTGACTCTGTCACCCAGGCTGGACCGCAGTGGCACGATCTTGGCTCACTGCAAGCTCCACCTCTCGGGTTCACACTATTCTCCTGCCTCAGCCGACCAAGTAGCTGAGGCTACAGGTGCCCGCCACCAACGGCTGGCCAATTTTTCCATCTTTAGTAGAGACAGGGTTTCACCATGTTACCAAGGATGGTCTCGATCTCCTGACCTTGTGATCCACCTGCCTCGGCCTCCCCAAGTGCTGGGATTTCAGGCATGAGCCACCGTGCCCCGCCACTTCTTTTCTTTTCTTTTTTGAGATGGAGTTTCGCTTTTGTCACCCAGGCTGGAGTGCAAAGGCATGATCTTGGATCACTACAACCTCCGCCTCCCAGGTTCAAGTGATTCTCCTGCTTCAGCCTCCCAAGTAGCTGGGATTACAGCGCCTGCCACCATGCCCAGCTAATTTTTGTATTTATAGTAGAGACGGGGTTTCGCCGTGTTGGCCAGGCTGGTCTTGAACTCCTGACCTCAGGTGATCCACACGCCTTGGCCTCCTAAAGTGCTGGGATTACAGGTGTGAGTCACCGTGCCCAGCCTTCCTCTTCTCTTTATAAATGAACCGGACTCAGGTATTCCTTTACGGTAACCAAAATGGACTGAGACATCAATAAAATGGTCTATTCAGGCCAGAATCATTAATAGATGCTGAAACCATACGGTGAAAAGATTGCTGAAGAGGATATCCACTTGGTAAAAAAAATTACCCTTCTAGAGCTCACCTAAGGGAAAATGTAGTTTTTTTTTTTTTTTTTTTTTTCTTGAGACAGAGTCTTGCTCTGTCGCCCAGGCTGGAGTGCAGTGGCGCAAGCTCCGCTCACTTCAAGCTCCACCTCCCGGGTTCATGCCATTCTCCTGCTTCAGCCTCCTGAGTAGCTGGGACCACAGGCACCTGCCACCACGCCCGGCTAATTTTTTGTATTTTTAGTAGAGACAGGGTTTCACCATGTTAGCCAGGATGGTCTCGATCTCCTGGCCCATTCTAGGAACTCCTGCCTGCCTTGGCCTCCCAAAGTGCTGGGATTACAGACGTGAGCCACCACACCTGGCCTGTCCTACCTATTTAAACAGCAAATCTGTTAGGTATAACTTTTGGCAAAACTCTTAGGGATGTTGAGAAAAAAATTACTGAGGCACTAAGGATGCCATGAACAGAGAATGTCTGGGACCTCTGCCCTAGGACCACAACTATTTTAGAATGGAGTATACTGAATGATGTTCATCCTTCTGACCTGGAGCCATCAAGATAGTATCCGGGCTCACCGTCCCTTGCTCCAACACGACTCCAGTCTTTATTCTTGATGATTTCAATATACACAGAGATGATCCTTCTCTCACTGTGGCATCTCATATCCTTGAACTTCTCTCTTCCATGACTTTGTTCTCCCTCGTATCTCAGCCACTAACTCCCTCTGCAAGCTTGTCATAGCCACATGTTAATGTTAATGTTAATGCCTGACTCCAAAGAGCCTTTCAAACTTCCATACCTGCCCTTCACCCCCATCCATTGATACCATCTTTCAGCAACTTCCACCTACCCTTGGCATGTGCTCTTCCCCCTTCAGCTTAAGTGACACAATCAATCATTATGGTTCCCCCTTTGCCTACACCCTCAACTTCCTTGCCCTCTTCTTGTTTCATTCTATTGCTTTACGGATGCCCTACCCTGGTGAAATCTAGCCCCCTGCCTTCTCTGGGCTGTACCTGTACACCTGGACTATTGCAAGACCCCGTGACCACCTCTCAAACCCATTCTCCATGCATCAGTCAGAGAAACTTTCAAAACTCACTTTACTGCTTAAAACTGTTCAAAGGTTTTAAGCATAATGCACGGAATCCTTATAACAATCAGCACACTCTTTCCTGTGGAGTAAATCACATGTTATTGTGTCTACATCAGCCAAGGGACTTGAGTACAAACCTCTGTTTTTAATAGTTTCATGCTGTTTTTTATTTTTTTATTTTTTTTTGGTATTTGAGAGACTAGATGGACAGTAGAAGTCATATCCTTACCCATGGCTGTCCCTCCAAAAGTCACTAGTCGGCACTTTCATAGGCCCCTTGAGATAGCAGTAATGATAGAATTTTCAAAAATGAATTTTAATGAGGTTCAGAAAACAGAAATAAGGTACAGTGCCCCAAAGCACTTCCCCAAGTGTGGGGGTCCAGAGTGGCCATCTTTAGACCCCCAGAGTGGCCCAAAGGTCAGCCTGACTCCCCTTACATGAGAAAGATAATCCTATGAGAATAAATATAAATAGATAAGTGGGTGAATAAATGTAGGTGCATGAAATTGAAACAAGAGGACTTCAATCATTATGTGATGGCATAAAACAGAATATTCTAGAACGAACAAAAATAAAACTTTGGACTGGGTGAGGTGCTTCATGCCTGTAATCTAAGTGCTTTGGAACACCTAGGTGGGAGGTTCGCTTGGGACCAGGACTTTGAGGTTACACTGAGCGATGATCTTGCCACTGCACTCCAGCCTGGACAACAGAGCAAGACCCTGTCACAAGGACGCTAGAATTTGTCGATAAATACACTTTTATTTATGTATTCCCCACCTCTCTTTTTATCCTATTTTATGTAGACAGCAACGTGATTTTTTCCCCTCCTTTACGGAGGCTGCCTACTAGTTTGCAGTTAATACCATTTTACTGTATTCTGTAAAGGTATCGCCAAGGTCAGTTGGCTGAAGGGTTGTGTTTCTTCCTTGAGAAAAATACAGAAAGAAGAAAAAACAGATCTTCGGTGTGAGTAGGAGAGTGGAAAAGAAAATTGAAATACGGCCGGGCTCGGTGGCGCAAGCCTGTAATCCCAGCACTTTGGGAGGCCGAGACGGGCGGATCACGAGGTCAGGAGATCGAGACCATCCTGACTAACCCAGTGAAACCCTGTCTCTACTTAAAAAAAATACAAAAAACTAGCCGGGCGTGGTGGTGGGCGCCTGTAGTCCCAGCTACTCGGGAGGCTGAGGCAGGAGAATGGCGTAAACCCGGAAGGCGGAGCTTGCAGTGAGCTGAGATCCGGCCACTGCACTCCAGGCTGGGCTACAGAGCCAGACTCCATCTCAAAAAAAAAAAAAAAAAAAAAAAAAAAGAAAATTGAAATACAATCGTGCATTTCCGGCAGAGTTCACCAATTATTTTTCATTTTCAAATCGAGTTTTGCCATTTCTCATTAATGGAAATGCTGCAAGACATTTAAAAACAGCAAAACAGCAACCACCACCACCAAAACAAACAAACAAACAAAACCACCCGTAACAAGCGGTGGCCACTGTTTTTCTGTGGCATCTCAGCAGATGACCTCCTGGTGTTGCAGTCGGCAACTGGTTGTGAGTCTACTGAAATTATGGGCAGGTGCGGTGGCTCACGCCGGTAATCCTAGCACTTTAGGAGGCCAAGGCAGGTGGATTACCTGAAGTCAGGAGCTGGAGACCAGCCTGACCAACATGGTGAAACCCCCTCTCTACTAAAAATACAAAAATTAGCCAGGCATGGTGGCGCATGCCTGTAATCCCAGCTACTCGGGAGGCTGAGGTGAGAGAATCGCTTGACCCCGGGAGGCAGAGGTTGCAGTAAGCCGAGATGGCGCCATTGCACGCCAGCCTGGGCAAAAGAGCAAAATTCCGTCTCAAAAAAAAGGAAAGAAAAAAAAAAATACGCCATTGTTTTAAATTATGACGTCTTTGAAAAGCATGCAATCTGAATTCGTTGGGTTAGCGAGAATACTGAAGTTGAAGGGCATTTATAGAAGTCTATAAAATGGCAAAAACCGAAAGGGAAAGAAATGAGCTATGAGTATTCTGTCTTGCTAGTAAACAAGTTCCAACTCTGCAAATCAGTTTTCAAAAGAACTGACTGTTTCCTAAGTACCTGCAAACTCGGAAGCATTTTAGGCAAGAGAATGAGGGGTAAAAAGTATCTTCATGTTGTGATTACAACAATAAAGGCTATTATGTAACAACGTGGCGTCTTCAAAGCGACCCTGCCAAGGAGAAAGTGGTCCTTATGGACGGATACTTTCCTGTTGGAAGGCCCTCAATAACAATTGTACATATGCATACAGAATACAGGATATTATTTCTATATTCGTAGAAAATTGCTTTCTCATGTAACTCCAGCGCTGTACGTGGGATAGGATACCGGCCCTCCGTTTACAAATACCCAGGTGCAATGCTGCGCGGGCACTCAAAGGACAGAAGTTAGTGTCTGTGCCCTGTGGGAGCTGGCCACGAATCCCGAAAACGCCGTGGCGCAGTGCTCCTTCCCGCGAACCTGCGTGGGCTGTGGTTCTCTGTTGCTCCCGACATAGGAATGTCAGTTCATATGCCTCCCCTTCTCCACTAGATGTCACTGTAAATCAATTGCTTAAAGAGAGAACCCGGGTGTTTGGCGCATCTTCACACAGTGCCGGGGTTTGAAGCCCGGGCAGTGCCTGCACTTGTGTCCTTCCCGACTGGGGAGCCCCCAGGCGGGGCAGGTGCGGGGACTCGCTGTGCACGGAGCGACGCGCTGTCCCAATGGCAACCTAGGCCCCGCGACCCGGCCACGAAGCGAGGAGGTGGCCAAGGCCGTGCGGGCGGGCGGCGCAGTACGTGGGCGGGCCCGCGCCACGCTCCCCTCCGCCCGGGTAGCGAGACGGTCACGTGCCGCCCAGGCGCTGCCCGCTGCGGGCGGCTGCAGAACAAGAGGGCGGGGCCGGGGAGGGGAGGAACACGGTGGCCCACGCCGGGCTCCGTGGTGCCACGCCCGAGGCTGGGGTCGCCCGGGGCCGGAGGAAGCAGGGCGCGTGCGCCGCGCGGCTGTGAGCACGAGCGGGGCCAGGGAGGGGGCGTGGGCGGGGCCAGGGAGCGCGCGCGGGACGCTTATAGGGGGCGTGGCTGCGGCGCGCGCGGCAGCCAGAGGGGGAGGGGCGGAGAGCCGCCGCGGAACGCGCGCGGGGTTGGTTGCCGTGAGCGTGGCAGAGCGTGGACCGCGGCGCGGCGGTGGGTCTGCCTTTCCCCGGTCCTCTTCCCTGGTCCCTGGCGGGGGCACTGGCGGCGGCGGGGCCGGGGTCCGCAAGGCCGGAGGAGGCGGCCGGGCCCGGGCATGGTGGTCTGGGGCAACGCGGAAGGTGAGCGACCCCCGGGCCGGCGGCGGGTGGGGGAGGGGCGGGACCGGACACGCGTCGCCCGGAGGCGCCGCAGACCCGAGCGGCAGCGGCCGGAGCGCGGCCGGCCTGAGGTGGGGCGGGGGAGGGGCGCTTCGCCCGGCCCCGGCCCGCGGCCGTCCTCTCGCGGCCTGAGCTGCCCGCGGCGCCCTCCTCTCGTGCCTGCAGCCGCCGGGTTATGTAACGTGTGACCTCCCCTTCCCTTTCGTCATGGCGCGGCCAGCCCCGCGCCGCCCCCGGCTCCATGGCCGCCCCGCGCCGACCCCTGGCGTTGCGGCCCTTCCCCCCGCGCTCCCCACGTCCCGCTGGCCCGGTCAGACCGCGCCGCAAACTCCTTCCTCCTGCGCCGGCGCCTCGGCCGGCCATTCAGTTCCGCGCCATTCATTCGCGCGCGCGTTCGGGCGTTCGTTCCACAAGCGTTTGTAGAATGTGGACCCGGCCGAGCCGCCGCTCCCACCCGCACTCCAGCCGCAGCGTTTCCCCGCACCCTGGCCCCGACGCCCGCGGTGCATCCCGGAACCGGTCGGAGCGTCCGAAGGCGGTTGCTGCTCCCTTGTTTTTCCTGGCCGCTTGTCTGTTCCCTTAATACGCAGGGCGCCGTTCCCCAACTGTCCTTCCGAGCGCCCGTTGCCCGCTTCCGTACTGTTACAGTGATGCCGCTCTGGGTTTCGCTGCTCTTCCTACCTACTCCCAATTTGTAAAGAAATAATCTCACATAACACTCCTGAATGTATTGCCCCGTAAAATAAATTGCAGGTGATATACGTCTGCTAATTCACTTTATCTCCACGTTTTCTCACGCCATGTAGTAAGTAGAAATGGTTTCATTTAGGTGAAAATAATGCAGACTAGCCCATAGCACAACAAGGTCCTGTAACTGTTAAGGACTTAATGTAACAGTCTGTAATTCTATGTATCTGTCTGGTCTTTTCTCTGGACTTGACACTTTAGTCTCCGAGAATAAGCCATTTCCTGTTTAGGTAGGGTAGGACCAACCATAACCTTGGTTCTTTCTATGGAGTGCTGTATATAGCCAGTAAGCCTCTGGGAACCATCTATCTGTCCGCCAACCTTTCACACATACCCTTGGGTTTGCCCGTGCAGGCACAAGTGCTGCGTGTTCCCTGCCTTCCTGTTTTGGACCCTTAAGAAGTCACCTAAAGTTCCTCTTCTTCCAGGAATCATTCTCTGGTATACAAGGCTCTCTTACATTCAATTCTGAGGCTATTTGCCCCCTTTACTGTGTTAGGATTATCTTTTTGGCCCTGTCTTTTCTTATTTTGTAGGACCTTTGAGGGTAGAGTCTGTACCAAACTCCTGTCTTTTGTTGTGGAACCTTAACCGCTATTTTATGGTAAACAGTACATATTTAATATTTTTTCTAAAAATGGGAATTGCTCTTTTAGGATTACTTTCTAGGAAGTCTCAAGTAGAACATAATTTTTAAAAAATAATGTGCTTGAATATATAAGATCACTACACTTATAAGATTCCCCCACTCCCAGCTTCAAAACTCTGGTTCTACATAAGAGAATTAAAGAAATCTTGTCCTCACCAGCAACAAACTGGTCGTTATTCGTAAGAAGTTGCAATGACTACGTATAATATATATTTGAAAGCACTTTCTTTGATAGCAGCTGTAATGGAAAGACAGGAACTTCACAGATGGAGGTTAGATTTCTGGCCCTGCAAATTGTTAGCTGGTGACTGTAGACAAGTTACTAGGATCTCTGATTTTTTCTCGTTTGTAGAATGAAGATAACATTTCCCACCTTGGGTAGCTGAGAATTAATTGAGTTCTTAAATGTGAGACATCTAGTGACACCATGGTACTCAGGAGGTGCTCAGTAAATACATACTCCCTTTGATAGACCAGTTTATTGCAGTTCACAATCTAGAATGAGCCAGGATGTGCTAGAGACAACGCGTGAGAGGAAAGGTAATCAGAAGAGGTGACAGGTACCTCTTCTCTCCAAATAAGTGAACAAGTCCTACACTAAAGAGCATTGTGGCTCTTTCTGCTTTTCAAGAATGTATGGGTGTGTGTATGTGGCATATTACTAATCATAGGGTATGTTAACTTTTTTTTTTTTTTTTTTTTTTTGTGAGACGAAGTCTCTCTCTGTCGCCCAGGCTGGAGTGCAGTGGCCGGATCTCAGCCCACTGCAAGCTCCGCCCCCCGGGTTTACGCCATTCTTTTGCCTCAGCCTCCCAAGTAGCTGGGACTACAGGCGCCCGCCACCTCGCCCGGCTAGTTTTTTGTATTTTTTTTAGTAGAGACGGGGTTTCACCGTATTAGCCAGGATGGTCTCGATCTCCTGACCTCGTGATCCGCCCGTCTCGGCCTCCCAAAGTGCTGGGATTGCAGGCTTGAGCCACCGCGCCCGGTCTAAACAACGTTTAAAAATGAAAAGTTTTTTTCTGTTACTGTAATAGCACCAACTGAAACGTTAACATGGACATTAAAAAAGAATCTTATTTTTTTCCAAAAGCAAGTCAGGAGAGGAGATGGGAAAAGGAATATTAAAAAGGCTCTTTAGAGGCAATTAGGTTGCAGGCTCTTCTGTTAGCATCTACTTATAAACAGTACATGAATCCTAGTCTAAGTTCCATTATCTCTTGGTTGGACTGTTGCCATAGTGCCTTTACTGGTTTCTTTATTTGTCTTGCTCCCTGACTGTTCCCTAGGGATTCCCCTTGACAACCAGAGGGATCTTTTTAAAAATGTAAATCAGATTGTCACTTTCTTGCTTAATGTCCTCCAGAAGCTTCCTGTTAACACTTACATTTGAATCTTAGCCCTTAGCACATCCCATCAGGGTATAGCATGTTTTGGCAACTTCCAGCTTACCTCTTATTAGGTGACAGACTTTCAGCAACCTACTCCAGTCCCATAGTCCTTTTGCCGGTTCTTGAACAAAGTGTTTCTACCTTGGGATGTTATACTTAACTATTCTCTTAGCATGACCCCTTCCTCTAAGTGGTCATGGCTCTTTACATCTTGTGTTTCTGCTCAAATGTCATCGCCTCAGAGAGGCCTTTTCTGATTCTAAAATAGGAATCAGCCCCTTCTTTTATAATCTTTTATTTTTTATTCTCTTTTTCTCTGTAGTATTTATTACTGGGTGAAGATACACTGTTTTTTTCACTTACTTAGTTATTTCTCCGTTTAGACTTGTTTGCTGCCAGCCCTCTTCTCAATAAGAGAGCAGAGGCCTTGTCTGACTTGTACACAGCTCTATCCCCAGTGTTTAGAACTGCGCCTGGTACATAGTAGGCTGTCAATAAAACTTGTTGAGTAAATGAATAGTATAGTTGATTTGAATATTGGTTCTGGAATCAGACAGCTTAGGTCACAATTCTCTGGCTCCTACCATTTACTGATTGTGAGACCGTGAGCAAATTAATAACTTGGTGGTGCCTCAGTTCTGCTCATCTGTAAGATGACTATGATAATACCGACCTCACAGGATTATGGTGAGTAATAATTGAGTTAATATATGTAAAGTGCTTAGAATAGGGTAATTTTAGACCTTCTAAGAACTATTTGAAATTAGCTTGTTCACTTAGGATTTTGTATTTTGGCATGAGATAAAGTTGGATTAATTGAATTTTTTTCTTTTTTTTTAATTTTTTGAGACAGGGTCTTACTCTGTTGCCCAAGCTGGAATGCAGTGGTGTGATCACAGCTCACTGCAGCCTCAACCTCCTGGGTTCAAGCCAGCCTCCTGCCTCAGACGCTCGAGTAGCTGTCACTACAGGCGTGTGTCACCATGCCTGACTAGTTTTTTAATGTTTTGTAAAGGTGGGGTCCTACTCTGTTGCCCAGGCTGGTCTCAAACTCTTGGGCTACAGTGATCCTCCTGCCTCATCCTCCCAAAGTGGTGGGATTACAAGTGTGAGCCACTGTGTCTGGTTAAATTTTTTGTGTATTACTTTAGTGCTGAATTTGTGTTCGCTACCAAAATTATATTTATGGAACTCCTTTAAAAAATACATTTTGTGGATGTCTAGAACAAATTAAAAAATAAACTGCTGAGAATAGTGACTGGTGTTTGGTCTTAATGTGTAAGTCAGGTTTTTTTAGTCTTCAATCTGTAGAAGATGCTAAGAGTGATTATCTCAACAACTGCCCACCAAAGTGGCTTTTATATAGTTCCCTTTGAAGTTCAGCTGAGATCCGATTGTGGTGATGAAAGGACTTGCTAGAGGCTTCCTGTCTTCAGACAGGGAAAGTCCTTGAAGACCCAGTTGAAATATGAGTCTCGTAGTATTTAGGAAGGAAATTTTTTATCATCTTTAGTTGTGTTCAGTTTCCCCCTTCTTTCAATGGGTTTTTCCCCTCAAATTGTGTTTGGTTATTAATTGGAACTTAACCCAGCTGTGCTTTGTATCTTTCTGTTCTTTTCATAATATGATTTATTTTTCTTTAGCAGTTACAGAAATAGGAGAAAGAATTGATGGAGACAGTGACTTTGTAATAATAGATACTTTGAGCTAATACAACTTGAATTATTCTCATAAACTAAAATTCTGCCTGTGGTAATTGAATTGCATAATACCAGTTGTTTTAAATTCCCTTGTCCTTAGTAAAATGCTTCTTTGTAGGCTTGTTGTTTTATTTCTCAGTCTGAACTTTAACAAGCAATAGGATCCTAAACCCTAGGCCTAAATTTTTTTTTTAAAGGTCAGAGGGCTGCTGCTTTGGGTAACATTTCTTCCAAAATTTATTCATTGTAAGTTATTAAATATTTACTGTGTGCTAGGCTCTTTGCTAAGTGCAGTGTCTTATTTAATATCTACAGCTACCATATAAGGTTGGCACCTTATAAAGAAACAGATTTAGAGAGATGTTGTTACTTGGCTGGTTGCACAAGAAAGGAGCCAAGATTTCAGGCTAGTTCCTGAGGTCATACCCAGTCTGCTGTGAGGCATGTTAAAAATGATAAGGTTTTTGTTTGGAAGCTTGCCGTTACAATTTATCACATTATTTGTGAGTGTGTGTAACTACTGGCAGCTTAATCGTTATGGCCAATGTTTTGATTTTTGTTTTTTTTTTTTTAGATTTAACTACTACTATACTTAAATGCCTATAAGTGTGAAATGTTTTAATAGGATGATGACTTGCATCATAATTAATGTTTTTCTCACTCACATTTAAAAGTCATTATAAATAAGTCAAAGAATTGTGTCTTGGTGCTTCAGCTTTGTAAATAGTTTGAAAAGGTTTTGCATCTAATAGGTTAGACTTAAGAAAACATAAACGTCTAAGTTTGCTTAAGGCTAAATTGGAGGTAGCAAGTCAATATTTAATGAAAGCTCCTAGTGATGTGTTCCTGCTGATTATGGGGCAATTTTTTTTTTAAGCTTCTATCTTAGGTTCTGGGGTACATATATATGAATGTTTGTTATATAGATAAACTCATGTCATGGGGGTTTGTTATACAGATTGTTGAGTCACTCAGGTATGAAGCCTGATACACAATAGTTACTTTTTCTGCTCCTTTCCATCCTCCCACCCTCCATGTTCAAGTAGACTCCAGTGCCTGTTGCTCCCTTCTTTGCATTCGTGAGTTCTCATCATTCGGCTGCCACTTCCAAGTGAGAACATGTGGTGTTTGGTGTTCTGTTCCTGTGTTCGTTTGCTAAGGATAATAGTCTACATATCTGATCTTTACCTAGATCGCCTTCAGTAAGGAGGAACACGTAGGTGGGATGCTTTTACATACATTTTAATGGTTTCTGACATTTCCTTGCAAGGCTTTTTTAATTTGTAAGAATATCTAAATTACGAGTTACTGGCTTCTCAACGCCTCAGAATGTCGGGGTGGAAAGAATCTTACAGATTCAGTAGGCCATGCTGTTGTATCTTACTGGAGGAAAGTGAGACCCCGAGGGTCATTTGCCTGCTAAAGAGGAGAAATAAGACAAGAGCCTAGGTTTCCCCCCCAAGGCCTTTTTTCCCCCTGCCACACTAAACTGTTCCCTGCATTACTGAGGGAAAGACCAGCAACACTTGGTGTCTCATATTCAAGAGGGCAGAAAATAAAATGATAAGTTCTTGTAAAATTATGATTTAAAGTCTTGATTTTATCATTGGAACATAGTAGAAAAAAATTTTGTCCTCTATTATAATGCAGTTGAAAGTGATGCATTCTCATGTGGGCAGGTAACTGCCTTGTCTACGTAGGATGCTTTGAGAAACCTTTTAAAGACCAGTCGGGTCCCGTGACTTTGTGCTTAAATTAAAATATTAGGTAGTGATGGGCAAGAAAAGTTGGTTGTGATGGGAGTAGTTCGTATTCAAACTCATATCTGATTAAGCAAAGTGTTGCTTACTGACCTCAGTCATTCCTGATCATACCCAAGGCTAAAATGAACTTTTTGGAGGTTTAGTCACAAAATAATGGCTGCATCTTACATTCTGTAAGCTCTGTCGTTTCTACATTTGCGATTTCTAGGAATGGACTTAATGCATTCTTTTTTTTTTTTTTTTTTTTTTTTTTTTTTTTTGAGACGGAGTCTTGCTCTGTCGCCCGGGCTGGAGTGCTGTGGCCGAATCTCAGCTCACTGCAAGCTCCGCCTCCCGGGTTTACGCCATTCTCCTGCCTCAGCCTCCGGAGTAGCTGGGACTACAGGCGCCCGCCACCTCGCCCGGCTAGTTTTTTGTATTTTTAGTAGAGACGGGGTTTCACCGTGTTAGCCAGGATGGTCTTGATCTCCTGACCTCGTGATCCGCCCGTCTCGGCCTCCCAAAGTGCTGGGATTACAGGCTTGAGCCACCGCGCCCGGCCGGACTTAATGCATTCTTATCTTTTAGGCACTGGTCTGAATTAGGTAGTTGAAACTCTTCCTTAGATATTTTGTTCTTGTAATTGGTTTTCATTAAGTTCTGTATTTTACTTTTATAAATTCAGTTTCTTGATGACTCCTTAGCTGTTTATTTTAAGCCTTTTTTTTTTTAAAGCCATTTAATCTGGACAGTCCTGAACTTTTAAAAATATTTTAACAATTTCTTCTTCAATATTTTAAGGAGCCTAACACTTTTTTTTTTTTTTTTTTTTTGATGGAGTTTTGCTCTTGTCACCCAGGCTGGAGTGCAGTGGTGTGATCTCGGCTCACTGCAACCTCCTCCTCCCGGGTTCAAGCCATTCTCCTGCCTCAGCCTCCCGAGTGGTTGAGATTACAGGTGCCTGCCACCACGCCCAGCTGAGTTTAGTATTTTTAGTAGAGATGGGATTTCACCATGTTGGCCAGGCTGGTCTCGAACTCCTGACCTCAGGCAATCCCACCTGTCTCGGCCTCCCAAAGTGTAAATTTTTTAATACAGAATTTTTTCCCATGATAATAATCTCAGTGTCATTCCAATTTTAGTACATGTACAGCCAAAGCAAACACAACGCTTTATATCTTAAAGAGTGCTTTACCTAACTTTTTTTCTCATTTAATTCTCTTAAGAGTCCTGGGAAGAGAGGTAAGGCAGCGTATCCTGTACACTTGCTTAAAACTTAGAAAGTAAGGTTTAAACTTCTTAGTATGATATATTCAAGGCCTTTTGTTATATTTTTCCACCTACCTTAGTGTGTAGTGTCATTTGGGCACCCGTTACCCAGAGTTAGGTAAGGCATGGTAAGTTAAGGATATAGTCTACAAGACTCTCCTCACTTCGTATATTAGCTACAAACTCTACAAACTTGCAGGTTGTCCACACTCTGACCAACTGGCTACCACTTTGGCAGTTCCCACTACACCTCATGTTTGATAATTTGTTAGAATGACTCACAGACGTCAGACAAGTGCTGTTCTTGGAATTATAGTTATTTTTTTAAAGATACAAATCAGGACCAGACAATTAAAGAGACATATAGAACAAGATCTGGGAGGGTCCCAAATGTGAAGCTTCCACGTCCTCAGGACGTGTCATCCTTCCGTACATCAGTGAATGATTGCCAACCAGGAAGCCTCACTTACTCTACAGCGTCTGGAGTTTTGGGGGGAATTTTATTACATAGGTGCGATTGGACTCAGTCCCCAGCCCCCTTCTCCCTGGAGGTCAGGTTGTTAGGCTGGTGTCAGCTTGCTCAAAGCCCCAACCCACTATTCACATGGTTGTTGGCATTTCTAACATGGCCAACCCCCATCCTGAAACTAGGGGCCTACTGGGAGTCACCCTGTTAACAGAAACTCAATTGTGGGCCAAGAAGGACCCATTATGGATTCATGGATAGCAAAGACACTCCTATCAGCTGGGAGACTCCAAGAGTAGAGTTTTCCAGGAATCAGACAATGGCCAAATTTTTTTGTTTTTGTTTGTTTAGGGACAGGGTCTTACTGTGTCACAGTGGTGCTATCATAGCTCACTGTACCCTCCAGCTTTCGGGCCACAGTGATCCTCCTGCCTCAGCCTCCCCAGTAGGTAGGAATACAGGCATGCATCATCGCACCTGGCTAATTTAAATATTTTGTGTGTGTGTGTGTGTGTAGGGATCTCCCTATGTTGCCCAGGCTGGCTTCAGACTCCTGGCCTAAAGTGATCTTCCTGCCTTGGCCTCCCAGAGTGCTGGTATTACAGGCATGAGCCGCTGTGCCTGGGCCTCAAATTCTTTATTACACAATGCTGGCTAAATAAGTGAGAACAGATACTTGCTCAATTTGTGACAGCTAAAACTAGTGGTAGTGATAGTAACCGAGTTACCTCTGTTGTATTAAAAATTGGAACAGGTTGCATTTGAATATATATAGAATATATATATTCGAATATATATATATTCGAATATATATATATTGCCTTCTGTTGAGAATTGCTACATAACATTTTATTGATACAATAGAATTTAAAACTTGGGTTATTCACTTGAGTTAAATGTTTTAATTACATAAATTTTGTTGTAGCTTGGGTTATAAACTACATATTTGATACTTTAAAGCTTAATAATTGGCTGTAAAAAGTTTGAATTTTGGTATTGCTCTTGAGTTTACTTTTAGATGTGCGTAATTATTCATTAGTTATTTGGAAGAAAAAATATGAAGTGAGATTTTCATGGGTGGGGTGGAGGCGTTGATAATCTGTGCTAGGGTTGTAAAATGTTTCAGTAACTTGAGTCAGTTACTAACACTTCAGGTGTACTGTGTTGGAGGTTAATATTCTTTGCGTATTGTTTATGCCTAATCTTGTTTCAGATTGTCACTCAAAGATTATATTAAATTATCTTGGAACTCACTGTTTCTCAGAGATTATAGTGTGCTAAATTATTACATTGAATAAGACTTCTGGTGTCTTGAAGAATGTAGCATGTTGTAGTGTTATGTTTTTGTTTTTTTAAAAGTATATAATTTTAAATATATTATTGGTGTAAGCAAGGGAAGATTCCAGAAGCAGTGACAACTTCTCCTTTTATGTTTACTTGCAATTATATTTAATAGAAGGATTTGTGAGAAAAGGGATTTATGAATGCTGGAACTGATAGCAGGTCCAGAAAAGAAGAGTTTGACTATATTTTTGAAATGCAGTTGCTCTGAGGGATTTGTTTTTAGTTATGTATCATTGTTTATGCCATTTACCTTGTGAGTTCAGAGATCTAATGACTTGTGTGGGTGGAATGCACAAGGTGAGGACTTTAGCTAAGATTTATAGGTTATGGTGTAGGCTAGGCTCAGGAGCCAGACCCTCTCCCACCCAATTTACACTTGCTTAAAACTTAGAAAGTAAACTTTCTTAGTTTAAACTTCTTAGTATGATATATTCAAGGCCTTTGTTATATTTTTCCACCTACCTTAGTTGGTCTACCTCTACATCTGGCCATGTTCCTACATACCAGTAAATTCTAGAATGTTGTCCTAAACATCTTTTTGTATTTTTCTTTTTATTTTTTATGAAGCAGGGTCTTGCTGTATAGTCTAGGCCTGAGTGCAGTGACGTGATGACGGCTCACTGCAGTCTTAACCTCCCAGGCTCAAGCAGTTCTCCCATCTCAGTCCCCCAAGTAGCCGTGACCACGAACGTGCACCACCATGACTGGCTAATTAAAGAACTTTTTTTTGTGGAGACAGGGAGGGTCTCACTTTGTTGCCCAGGCTGGTCTCGAACTCCTGGGCTTGAGCAGTCCTCCTGCCTTAATGTCCCAAAGTGCTGAGATACAGGTGTGAGCCACTGCGCTCGGCCCTTTTATGTTTTTGATTACGCATTTTTTTCTTCCTGAAATCTTTACCTTCATGTCACCCCTTCCCACCTACCTTCTATCCCATAAAATCCTACTGATTGTTCTTAGTTTAGATCTACCTCTCAGTGATGCTTTCTTGGGTGTCTTCTCGAACATGAGATTTATAGCTGTTTTCTCTGTGCATTTATTTCATTACATTAGTGCCTATAATGCAGGATCTTTTATTAGTATTATTATTTTTACTTTTTTGGTCTTGCTGTGTCTCCCAGGCCAAGTGCAGGCCAGGCTCAAGTGCAGGCCAGGCTCAAGCGATCCTCCCATCTCAGCCTCCTGACTACAGGTGTGTGCCACCGTGCCTGGCTCTTTTTATTATTATTATTTTTTTTAGGGATGAGGTCTTGCTATGTTGCTCACGCTGGTCTCACGCAAGAGATCTTCCCACCTTGGCCTCCAAAAATGCTGGGATTACAGATCTCATATTATAGTTGTATGCAAATCTCTGATACCCTTGGATTGTGGTTTATACTCATTTTACTCACCTTGAAAACTGAAGATGATAGTAAATGCTAAGTGAATGGAGAAACAACATTAGCTCAGACCTGGAATTTGGGGTAAGGGGAAGTGGGGGGCAGGACAGGAGAGATTTTGTCATCTGTAGTCTTTTTTCTTTTCTTTTCTTTTTTTTTTTTTTTTTGAGACAGAGTCTTGCTCTGTCACCCAGGCTAGTGTGCAGTGGCGTGATCTCGGCTGACTGCAACATCCCACTCCCTGGTTAAAGCAGTTCTCCTGCCTCAGCTCCCAAGTAGCTGGGACACTGGGGAGTGCTACCACACCTAGCTAATTTTTTGTGTTTTTAGTAGGGACGGGATTTCACCTTGTTAGCCAGGATGGTCTCCATCTCCTGACCTCCTGATCTGCCCTCCTGGGCTTCCTAAAGTGCTGGGATTAGGGGTATGAGCAACCGCGCCCAGCCTGTCACCTGCAATCTAATTAAAATCTTCACCTGGTGAATTGCATTACTCCTGATGTGAAGTTCATTCTACTTAGGACACATTGTAGCATCATTCTCTCTACTGTATGTAACCTTTCTCATTACCACTGAACTGTCCTTTTCTCTGTTCTCACCACTATAGATACATTTTTAGGTACAGGCAAAACCAGTGGTTCTCAAAGTGTGTGCCACAGTCCAACAGCATCAACATTACCTGGGAACCTTTTAGAAATGTAAATTTCCAGCCCTACCTTAGACTCACTGAATCAGAAACGTTGGAGTTGGGGCCCAGCATCTTGTCTTTTAACAGGCCCTATGCTGGTGATTGCGATGCATGCTCAGGCATGAGAATTACTGCTTTAGATACATTTCCCTCTTCTTTGATATGACTTCCTTTATTCTTCAGCTAAGTTCTGTTCCTGTTACTAGCTCTTCTGCTGTGGCCTTTGGAATCCCTTATTTATTGCAACCTTGAACTTTTCTACAGATAATCATTTGGCTTTCCTGTGAGATTATACCACTTCTCCTTAGTGAAGATCAGTGGCTTCTTAACTCCTTCCTCTAGATTTTAATTTTTATCATGTCATCTCCAGAACATACTTTGTAGCTTGATCCTACTTATGGACATGCTGACTTTGAGATGTGTAGAACATCCTAGTGGATGGAGATGCTTAATAAATGCAATTGGGCCACGTGGTTTGGAACACAGGAAAGCAGGAAAATTGAGGGGAAGGTGTTTGGAAATGGGGTGATTTGGCTGCACTCTGGAAAACTAGAGAAGGCAGTTCTCCTTGGTACTTCCTTTTTTAAATTTTTTATTCTTTTGAGACAGAGTCTCAGTGTTGCCCAGTGCAGTGGTGTGATCTCAGTTCACTACAACCTCTGCCTCCCAGGTTCAAGTGATCCTCCTGCCTCAGCCTTCAGAGTAGCTGGGACTACAGGTGTGCACCACCACGCTTGGCTAATCTTTGTATTTTTATAAAGATGGGATTTTGCCATTTTGGCCAGGCTGGTCTCGAACTCCTGACTTTAGGTGATCTACCTGCCTTGGCCTCCCAAAGTCTTGGGATTGCAGGCGTGAGCCCCCGTGCCCAGCCTCCTAGGTACTTTATTAAAACAGTGTCTCTACTTCTTTCCTTTTCTGTGGAAATCTGATTGAAGGGAAGAAAGCATTAGTCATTCATTCAGGAAGCCCCCTTCAGTTTGTATTAACTATTGATTTTGTTAAATCAAGCATCTTTTTTTGGTAGTTATGAATAGCAAGAAGAATAAGAGAAAACTCTTTGTTATATTGAATTGTTTGGGATAGATGCTTTCCTTTTAATCAGATCAGCGCCAAACTGGGACATACAAATGTTTGTTATGCATTTTCAGGTTTAATATATCCAAATATTTTTTATACAGTACGTCTTATTGTGTGTCTTTCTCTTTGTCTCTGATTTATGTAGACACTGAATCAAAATCATATTAAAATGCTCAGATGTACTTACACATGAGGGTGCAGGCTAAGCTGCTGTAACAGGGACTTCAGAATACAACAGGACAAACAATATTTAAGTTTTTCTTTCTCCCGTAATTGTCCAGAGGTAGACAAGCAGTCCATAGTGGGTGAGCACGTCAGTGTTGTAGGGGTTCCACATTTCTTCTGTGTGCTTAGCCATTCCATAGGGTATTGTCCTTATTCCCATGGGTGAAGCTGGGTTACCTTACAACCGCATCCCAGAAAAAGAAGTAAACAGCTTTCTTTAGGAATATGGCTCATATTTTTGTACACATCACTCTGCTCATACCTCCTTAGCCAGAACTGAGTCACGTGGCCACCCCTGATTTTTAGAAGAGCCTGGGAAATGCAGTCTCTGTTTGCCTACTCTGCCTCCTGCTAAGAGGGGCAGGAGAGGTGTTCCATTACTAAAAGAAAGAAAGAAGAATGAATACTGGAGGACAGTGCCATTTTGCCATCACGGAGTTGGGGTTCCAAGACCACCCTCATGAGACCAACTGCAAATTTGGGGATCCACACCATCCTTAGGTTAAATAATTAGCCAGAAGGGTTCACATAACTACTGAAAGGGGTTTTACTTATGGTTGGATTTATTACAGTGAAAAGATACAGAATGAAATCAGCCAAGGGAAGAGGTGCATGGGGCACACAGAAGAGTTGCACTTACAAAACTTCCAGTTATCCTCTGCTGGCGAAGTTGTGGACAGTGCCAACTTTTGACAGTACTTATGGAGATTGTCAATTAGGGACGCTCACCCAAGCCTCGGTATCCAGCATTTGTACTGGGGCTTGGTCACTTGGATATGATTGACTGTTGGCATAGTGACCTTTAGTTTTCAGCCCTTCAGGAGGTTGATAACAGATGGCTGAAAGCCCTTCACTGTAAATCACAGTGCGAAACTATCTGGAGTGGCTCAAAGCCTCCAGTTAACAAAAGCACTTAACAGGGTGGACATCCTTTTTTTTTTTTTTGGACAGAGCCTTGCTCTGTCACCCAGCCTGAAGTACAGTGGCACAATCTTGGCTCACTGCAGCCTCCACTCACTGCATCCTTTGCCTCCCGGGTTCAAGCAGTTCTCCTGCCTCAGCCTCCTGAGTAGCTGGGATTACAGGTGTGCGCCACCGTGCCCGGCTAATTTTTGTATTTTTAGTAGAGACGGGGTTGCACCATGTTGGCCAGGCTGGTCTCCAACTCCTGACCTCGTGATCCTCCCACCTCGGCCTCCTGAAGTGCTGGGATTACAAGCATGAGCCACTGCTCCCATAGAGTGGACATTCTAAGGGCTTAGAGATTACCTACCAGTCTAGTCTTGGACCATGTGAAGGTGGGGAAAAGGAAGGATTACCTCCCAGGAACCAAGGGCAAAGGCCAAACCACTGGGTTAGGATCTTTATCGCACAGCCACATCTGTGGATAGGCACATCTTGTTTTTTGGAAAGCGTAGAAAAAGTGCTGGGATTACAGGCATGAGCCACCGCCTGTTTGTTTATTTTTGAGATGGAGTCTTGCTCTGGCACCCAGGCTGGAGTGCAGTGTCACGATCTCGGCTCCCTGCAACCTCTGTCTCCTGGATTCAAGCATAGAATCATGTACGTTTAAACAATTGCAAAAGACTAGAATTTCTCAGGTCTGTAAAAAGTAAAAGTAGAAGTTCCTTTTCAAAGACTTTCCTCCCCCATCTGATTAGAAATAAATAGTAACTTATCTTAGAAGCAAAATTTATTCAAAGACCTCTGCTCCTGAATATTTGCCCTGGCATGCTTATACTGGTCCAAGCAAGCATTAGGTCATATCTTTTTCCTCTTCCTTACTTAAAAGTGTTTTTACCTTTCTCAGCATTCCACAAGTTACTTCCTCCTTCCTTTGTTCTCCTCTGCCTTTGACTCTTTTAGAAAGTTCTAAGTTGTTAGCCAGTCGGGACAAATACAGAACGTGAGGTCCCGTTCCAGCCAGTGGAAACCGAACACAGCAGTAGGGTGGACGCATCAGGTTATAAATGATCCTGCTCCTTTGTTCGGTGTACTCTCATGGCAAAACTGGTGGCAAGTGTACCCTTTCTGCAGGAAATAAAAATGGCCTTACTAAATAAATTTGTGTTCAAGTGCTATTTCTTTTCTTTTCTTTTTTTTTTTTTTTTTTTGAGACGGAGTCTCGCTCTGTCGCCCAGGCTGGAGTGCAGTGGCCGGATCTCAGCTCACTGCAAGCTCCGCCTCCCGGGTTTACGCCATTCTCCTGCCTCAGCCTCCCGAGTAGCTGGGACTACAGGCGCCCGCCACCTCGCCCAGCTAGTTTTTTGTATTTTTTTTTAGTAGAGATGGGGTTTCACCGTGTTAGCCAGGATGGTCTTGATCTCCTGACCTTGTGATCCGCCCGTCTTGGCCTCCCAAAGTGCTGGGATTACAGGCTTGAGCCACCGCGCCCGGCCTAAGTGCTATTTCTTTATGACACTGGGGAACAAGCATTTCAAACAGGCCCAACTCTTTCCACATACGGAGGAACTAAAATATGACTGATTATGACTTGCTTAAGTTCAGAGAACTGCTGAGCAACAAAGTCGATGCTGTCTTTGGGTCTCTACTTTTTTTTTTTTCTTTTTTGGAACGAAGTCTCACTCTGTCGCCCAGGCTAGAGAGTAGTGGCACAGTCTCGGCTCGTTGTAACCTCTGCCTACCGCATTCAAGTCAGCCCCCCACCGAGTAGCTGGGATTACAGGTGCCTGCTACCATGCCTGGCTGATTTTTTTCTTTTTAGTAGAGACAGGTTTCACCATGTTGGTCAGGCTGGTCTCAAACTCCTGACCTCAAGTGATCCGCCTGCCTCAGCCTCCCAAAGTGCTGGGATTACAGGTGTGAGCCACCACACCCGACCTCTACTTATCAATATGGACTAGTTGGGGTCTAGATGGAGCTTATTTGTAGGACCTGTTTTCTTCCTTGGTCTTGTTACATATATGGCTGTATTATAATCTAGACGGTTGCTAGATTCCCTGGTGAAGAATCTGTTTTGTTGAATTGTGTTAGGTTACTTCAGTTCAAAAGGAGTGTTCTTAACTTTTTAGCAGTTCATATTGATACCATTATTATTTTTTCCATTGAAGATTTGGGAACATAATTTTGTAGAAGATGAGTATGATTTTGTACCACGAGCCAGCAGTGCAGCCTTTTAAAACTTTTTAGCTTCTCTACCCTAGAAGGCAACTGTTGTGTGCAAAATAAATAGTACTTGACTGACTTACTCTATGGATGAGTTGTAAAGATAAATGGTAGATGTAAAGGGGTCTTGGAAAACTAAAGACACTTCAGAAGTGAAAGAAACGTATTACTAGTAATGTGTTTAAATGTAAAGAAATTAAATTTGAATGTTAAAAATTAAAGGAACACTAAAAGGAAGGAAATATAAACTGTCAGTTAATAGGTGAAGTTTTTAGGTGGTAGGAATGTGGGTAATTTTTTTCCTTTTCTGTTTTCTGTATTTTCCAATTTTCTGCAATAAACACGAATTGTTTTTATAAATACAGCAAGAAAAGCTATTTTTGAAAAGGAACACCTAGCAGGATTGCATAATGTACTTAGCATTACAGAGCAGTGTATAAACACAAGTCAGTGATGAGGGAATAATAGAGAATGTCCCAGGAAAAGATGGAAAGATCATACTGACTTCAAGAAAAGGCTTACATACCAAAACCTATAATTTTTTCTGTGGAGAGTGCTGTGTGCCACTTTGATAGATTGAAGTTCTTTGAATTGTGTGTTTATCAAGACAGTATCTCATCTGCTACAGAAATTGTTTTATTGCAGCAGAAAAAATTAGTAATAGGAAAATGTTTCAGTATGCTGAAGGTGTAAAAAAAAAAACCACATAAAGTGGCAAAAATGAGTTTTATTAGGTTAGGAATAAAGCCTGATCTAAATATCTTGTATATTTTTAAAAGATATTTTAAATACATGAAAGACACACAGCACTATGCTTAGAATGTGAACTGTTGGCTTGGTTTAGAATCAGTTGCTAAAAGCAGGTACAGGTTGAAGATTAGAGCCAGTACTTGTACTTCTGGGAAATTGCGCCCTTCACCTAGGTGTCTGAATTCTTCCCTTCCCTTCCTGTCCCATCCCTTCCCTTCCCGTCTCACTCTGTCAGACTGGAGTACAGTGGTGCAATCTTGGCTCACTGTAACCTACACCTCCTGGGTTCAAGTGATTCTCCTGCCTCAACCTCCTGAGTAGCTGGGACTACAGGCAGGCGCCACCATGCCCGGCTAATTTTTTTTTTTTTTTTTTTTTTTGTATTTTTAAGAGATGGGGTTTCACCAGGTTGGTCAGGCTGGTCTCAAACTCCTGACCTCAAATGATCTGCCCACCTCAGCCTCCCAAAGTACTGGGATTACAGGCATGAGCCACCAGGCCCGGCCTTTTGTTTTGTTTTATATACCTTGGTGAGAGTCCCTTCACGATCAGAACCTGACTAGTTTGTGGGATGTGCATGTCTGTAGTACCCATACAACTTCAGCAGTTGTTTGAGAACTGTAGCCTTAGACAATCATGGTCTCTAAGGTTGAATCAAAACAAGATCCACAAATAGCTGTATTTTTGTATCTAAATGTTACATAAAAAGCTGTTTCTGGTGTTAAAACTTTTACCATTAAAGGACAGAATAAGAGCACATTGGAGCAGACTGTTACCAAACTTTTTTTAGGGCATGTGTGCTAGCGCTTTATGTACTTAGTCACTCATAAAGGCAATACCTGGTTCTTGTAAATTCTCAAATGGCCTCCCACTGCCCCCAATTCAAAGTAAAAAATAAACAAAACACCCAGATGCTGCTGTACAGATTTCTTGAAGTAGGCTTTTTCCCAGCTTTGCACCCCACCTGAAGATCCTGTCTACTGCAGCTTGCAGGTGCCTGTGGAGTGTTTGCAGCTTCAGAAGTACTTTTTTTTTTAAACTCTTCTTAATTGTGGTAAGATACATGTAAAAGTTTACCATTTTAGCTGTTTTTAAGTGTACAGTTCAGTTGCATTAAGTACATTCACATTGTTGTGCAACCATCGCCACCATCCATCTCCAGAACTCTTTCATCTTGCCTGAGACTACCTGTTAAACAGTAAGTCCACCCGCGACCACCATTGCGCTATCTCTGAATTTAACTACTTTAAATATTTCATATAGGTAGAATCATACAGTATTTGTCCTTTTGTGAATTAACTTACTGTAATGGTTTCAAGGTTCATGCAAGTTGTAGCAAGCTTTGGAATTTCCTTCCTTTTAAGGCGGAATAGTATTTCGTTGTATGTGTGTACCACGTTTGGTTTACCCGTTCGTCTGTGGATGGACACTTGGGTTGCTTCTGCCTTTTGGCTATTGTGAATAATGCTTATTAATATGAATGTACACATAAATATCTCTGTGTCCCAGGTTTCAGTTCCTTTGGATGTATTCTCACAAGTGGAATTACAGGATAATTGTATTTCTGAGTTTTTGAGTAACTGCCATACTGTTTTTCTTACCAGCTGCACCATTTAAATTCCCACCAACAGGGCTCACAGAGCCCAATTTTTTCCCATCCTTGTCAACACTTTTTTTTTTTTTTGAATAGTCGCTATCCTGCTGGGTGTGAGGTGGTATCTCATTGTGGTTTCTATTTGCATTTCCATAGTGATTAATGACACTGAACTTTTTTTGTGTGCTTATTGGCCATTTGTCTATCTTCTTTAGAGAAGTGTCTGTTTAGATCCTTTATTTCTTAGTGGCTTTGTGTGTTTATTGTTACAGTTTATGGTAGGAGTTGTTTGGGAAGTGTATGAACCCCTTATGAGATGTATGATTTGCAGATATTTTCTCCCATTCTGTGGATTGCCTTTTTACCCTTTTTTGCCCTGTGATTCACCGAAGTTTTAAATTTTGATGTAGTCCAGTTTATCTGTTTTTTCCTTTTGTTACGTTTTCCCCAAGAATCATTGCAAAATCCAGTGTTGTGAAGCTTTTATGTTTTCTCCTAAGAGTTGGATCGTTTTAGCTCTTATATTTATGTCTTTCAGACACTTTGAGTTTTTTTTAACGTGGTGTAAAGGTCCAACTTCTTTTGCATGTGATATCCAGTTTTCCTGTCAACATTTGTTGAAAAGATTGTCCTTTCCTCATTGAATGGTCATGAAGAAGTTCTTCTAAACACAGATGACCCTGGGTTGCATCATACCTTAAGCCAGTTTTTAACCAGTTCCTTAGTTGTCAGTAAATGCCTTAGCAGAGAATTGACAGCTAAGTAAGACAAAGAGGCGCTGAAAACAAAGACGTGTGGAGTAGAGAGATGGCAGGGTGCCAAAGGCAAATTTCGTTTCAGCCTTGCTAGATGAGGGGTGGCCACAGGCTGCTTTCTTTGCATTTGTGTCACATTCATGAATTATGTTATGCTACTATAATGTGCACATTCATTCATTGCATATTCTTTGCATGTTGATTCTCACTACATTCAGCAAATATTTTTTAGATAACTATTACATAAAGATAGGATAAACCTGATTGAAATGCTTGTTCCCTGGTGCTGTAAACAAGTAGCAGTTCAACATAAATTTAATATCCTCAGCAAGGCCATTTTTATACTTCTGCAGAAAGGGTACACTCGCTAGTAGTTTTGCCTTGAGAGTACACCAAACAAAGAAGGCAGGGTCATTTATAACCTGATGTGCCCACCCTACTGCTATGTCCGGTTTCCACTGGCTGGAACGGGACCTCACGTTCTGTATTTGTCCCGACTGGCTAACAGCTTATAACTTAAAGAGACAAAGGCAGAGGAGAACAAAAGAAGGAGGAAGTAACTTGTGGAATGCAGAGAAAGGTAAAAACACCTTCAGATAAGGAAGAGGAACAGGCTATGACCTAATGCTGACTTGGACCAGTGTGTGTGTGTGTGTGTGTGTGTGTGTGTGTGTATGCCAGGGCAAGTATTTAGGCTAAATTGTGGGAGCTAAAAACATAAAGTACATTGATTTCTTTATTACGGCTAACAGATGTTTAAGAATGTTAGCACAGGTCTTTGAATAAATTTTGCTTCCAAGAGAAGTTACTATTTATTCCTAATTAGATGGGGAGGAAAGTCTTTGAAGAGGAACCTCTACTTTTTACAAATGTATACGTTTATATATGACTGTAGTAATAAAGACTGATTAAAAGCCACTCAAAATCAGTTTCATTAATCAACAGATTTTAGAGTTACAGATATGTAACCATCAGATTAACACTGAACATTTGAACATTTTGTGGGTATGTAGTGGGAATTTTTCTTTTTTCTTTCTTTTTTTGTGACAGAGTCTCGCTCTGTCACCCAGGCTGGAGTGCAGTGGCCGGATCTCGGCTCACTGCAAGCTCTGCCTCCCAGGTTCACGCCATTCTCCTGCCTCAGCCTCCCGAGTAGCTGGGACTACAGGTGCCCGCCACCACGCCCGGCTAATTTTTTGCATTTTTAGTAGAGACGGGGTTTCACCGTGTTAGCCAGGGTGGTCTAGATCTGCTGACCTCATGATCCGCCCGCCTTGGCCTCCCGAAGTGCTGGGAAATATCATATTTAAATGAAAATGAATGTTCCTGGTGATAAACATCATTCTTGGGCTAGATAGTAAAATCCAGCAATAACTATGGTAAAAAGAGAGCAGAATAAAGTTTAGAATGAACTGAGAGTAGTGTGTTCTAGCAGAAGATAAACATTAGGAAAAATGCATGCATAAGTGATCTTGTTGTGTTTTTAAATAAGCATGTCCTTGATGAGACCCTTACTAGAGTTTTGAACATCCCTGTTGAGAGTGGAGAGAGGAAATCTTCTGTGTAGGCACTCAGGATCCCTGGGCTCCTGGTAGACAGAGCGACTCTCCCATTGGCTTCACCTTACCTCACCTGGCTAGTTGTTACTGCTTGTTAGCACTGGGGACTGGGCATGGCTCTACTGACAGCCTATAATTTAGTTGATCTGTATAATTTGATTGAGTTTTAGCTTGTAGGTGAGTTTGAGCTTGTGAACCTTTCGAGGGTTGGGAGATTTCCACATACGACTCTCTTGTAGAGTCACATATGGAAACAGAAAAGAATGAAGACATTTTGTACTTAGTTTTTAGTTCATTACTCTTAATTATCAGTCTTTTTCAAGTTTTTGTGCTTTTTCTTCAAGAACAATCTTGTTCAGACCCTAAACCTAAAACTCATGGGGGACAAAAAAAAGCATGGCTGCTAAAATTGAAGGTGGCTTTAGAGTGGAACCTTGCTTGCTTGCTGTTTTTACCCCCAACTCTCTTCTTCTCCCCGCCACATCCACCCTTCATCCAGTCATGGCCCCACAAAGATTCTGCAGTCAAACTTTCTTGTTTTATAGGTGAAGAAATGTTAGGCTCAGTGCTGTTGGACTCACTCCAAACCACACTGTTAGGCAGTCGTGGAACTGGGATTTGAGCCCATATCTTTTATCACCAAATCTAGTCTGCTGTTATCATTATGTTGTAGACCATGGATAACTAACTTAAAATAACTATGTTCCCTGTGTTACAGTTTTCAAAGGGTTTCCACATATGTAGTCTCATTCGATTTTCACTCTGCGGACTGGCAGAGTAGATTACTATAACAGTAGTTCATGTTTATTGAAGGCGTACCCTAAATGTTAAGGATAAGGGTATTTTTGCATTCATGTATTCACCCTTCATCTGTTTTTTAAACTAATTTTTTGAAACACAGTAATTGGCTGCCCTGTTAATGTTACTGGATAAGGAGAGATTGGCAGGTTGTTTTAGGTTGTGAATCACAGTTTCAGAAACCGTTATCACGTTCCTCAAGGTCATCAAGTTCTGTGGAATTAAATTGGGAGCCTGGTCTGCAAGAGTGCCTCTGAAAACTAGAAGGCAATTTTTGTTTACAAGTCTAGCTTGGTAATTGGATGGTTTGTCAGTGCAGTGCAGTCACTTCTCAGGGAGTACCTTTAGTCAAGAGGACACATTGTAATTCAGGTGGTTGCTTGGAACAGGAAAAAAACTGAGGGAGTGTGTTATTTCTGAAGGATATTTCTGTCAAGTAGTGGTATCCTGATTAAATGCCCTCCTCCGTTCTAGGGAATGGAACAAAATTTAAACGGAATTTAAAGAAGCAAATCAGTCGTCTGGAGTGGAGAACTTTTCCCTGGATGTGAATACAGAGACATTGGCAGAGTCTGTTTTTCGAAGATCCCTGCTGAGTAGCAGAAACAGCCACTGTGCCCGGCTAATTTTTTTTTTTTTTTTGAGATGGAGATTCGCTCTTGTTGCTGAACCTGGAGTCCAGTGGTGCAATCTCAGCTCACTGCACCCTCCGCCTCCCGGGTTCAAGCGATCCTTCTGCCTCAGCCTCTCGAGTAGCTGGGATTACAGGCACGCACCACCATACCCGGCTGATTTTTTATTTTTAGTAGAGACAGGGTCTCTCCATGTTGATCAGGCTGGTCTCGAACTCCCCACCTCAGCCTCCCAAAGTGCTGGGATTACAAGTGTGAGCCACTGCACCCAGCAATCTTGTATTTTTAATAGAGACGGGGTTTCACCATGTTGGCCAGACTGTACCTCAGGTGATCCACCCACCTTGGCCCCCAAAGTGCTGGGATTACAGGTGTGAGCCCCCGTGCCTGGCCCACGATCACCTTAATCTGTTTTCAGAGATTGAAATAATGTAAGGCAGAATACAGTTTCTGCAAAGTTTGGTCTGTCTGCTTCCAATTTCTTGTTACTCGTAGGGTTCTAATACCAATTGTGGGAATCTGTATCCTTGGAAGACCCTTGGACTCTACTTTTTCTCTCTTAGCACTGTTTGTCAGAAACTTTGCCCAGTCTCTCAGCCACTCTTCTAGGATTGCCAAATATTCGCAGAGGGAAAAATAATCCGGTTTGGGGAAGAGAGGTGAGGTGGCAGATCTCTGAAGATTTTTGTCCTCTTTGGAATGTTGGCTAGTAATTTTTGACTATTTGATTTCTGGATCAATAGGAGTTTGTTGTTCATGAGTCAAGTTATTGGAAATGACGAAACGAAAATGTTCAGTCCTTCATTCCTTTTCCTTTTAAAGTTTTAAACGTTTGTCTGGAATGGTTTTGTTACTTTGGAGTTGGGGGAAAGAACCCTTAATACCTGTTTTATGTTTTTGTTGTTGTTGCTGTTGTTTTTGTTTTTGTATTACAACTGTGTTTCATGCTTCTACCCTCATTAAGGAATTTTATTGGCCTTGTGCAGTAGGTATACAACAGACGTTAAACAACTGGAGCTCTTAAATGATTGGGCCACCACATGTATAAAATACACTTTACTCCTTTATTTACCTTTGTTTAACAGTTTAATAGCTGCCTTTAATTATCGGGGTATGTGTTTTTAGTGTATAATGGCCAGAACCGCAAACTCTACTTGTTCCAGCAGGTGTGTGGATTCAGTTTACATGTAGTCCAGAGCTGTGTGTTAATGTGTCTCCTAGATTTCCTTTAAGGGCTGAAGTCTGTTGGGACTGGACAAAGTGAGCCTCTTGAAAACAGGAGAAATATTTAACAGAGCATGTGGCACTTCTGGGACTTGATAATGAGCACGTTGGGTGTTCATGCTCCTCCTACCTTGGGACTTAAAATCAAAGTCTCTCCTCAGGGTTAATCAGTTTACCTCCTTTTCTCAGAGCACCTTGCACATGCCCCTAAAACATTTGTATTATCTTGTCTCTGTTGGGACTTAACCTTCTGACAACATTTCTGCATGTCTTTTAGGTATCTTTTAAGGGTGACAGTAAAAATTCAAATTGTTATAAATGTCAACACAGAAAAACTAAATCCTGCAGTATACTAAGAATAAAAATATTTAAGAAAATACCTGCTGGCTAGGCATGGTGGCTCATGCCTGTAATCCCAGCACTTTGGGAGGCAGAGGCGGGCAGATCACTTGAGGTCAGGAATTCTAGACCAGCCTGGCCAACATGGTGAAACTCCATCTCTACTAAAAATACAAAAATCAGCCAGGCGTGGTGGCACGCGCCTGTAGTACCAGCTACTTGGGAGTCTGAGGCAGAAGAATCACTTGAACCCGGGAGACGGAGGTGGTTGTGAGCCGAGATTGTGCCACTGCACTTCAGCCTGGGTGACAGAGCGAGACTTTGTCTCAAAAGAAAGAAAGAAGGAAAATATCTGATAATGTGTGTGGGGTAAAGTGTCATGGTTTAAAGTGTTAAGTAAAAAATTCTCATAGATCGTATCAGAGCTGATTTGACGTGGATAATATATAAGGCTTCATATGGTAACCATTTGATATACATGTATACAGTTAGTAGAAGAAAATTATCTAAATAGAAGTTACATTAATTTTGTTAAGGATAAATGTAGTCATATCCCAAAATGTAGCCATTTGTGTTAGAAGGTTTTGACTTTACAAGGGGTTTCATTTAGCCTCTTTTTATGAGTTATATTTTATATTTTGCTAGCCACTAAGCCAGCTGCCACTTAATGTGAACCATCATTTGGTCATCCTAGTGATAGTATAGTTAGTTAAGTAAGTGCTGCCTTAAGGAGAATGACAGATTTACTGTTATAGTTTATTATCAGTGATAATTTTTTCTGCATCATTTTTAATTGACTTCTTCTAGGGCTTTGGCAGAATATGTGAATCACACTATGACTGAACTCTTAAGTGTCCAGTATGTAATAACAAAGACAGAGTTTAAGAGCCATACTATAGGACAACTCATGAAGGGAAATATTTTGTTAGATTATCTTATAATGGTAACAAAGTAAGCATGGCTATGTTCGTTGGATTTGGTGATGTTTTGTGTGAGTGAGTGTTAGGATTGGTGCTCAGGAATGCATAAAGATATTTTTATATTGAATTTTAAATTTAACAGTTACAGTTTAAACATACCTGTAGGAGGGTGTTTTGTAGACAAATTTCACTTATAAAGCTGGAGAATGGAGAACTTCAGAAAAAGTTTACTTAGTATTGTATTCTTGACTTTCATCAATTGGACGTTTGAATTTATTTTAATTTCTTATTTTCTTGATATTGAAATAAAATATCAATTAGGAATACATTATGTTATAAAACTGACGTATTTTTTTTCCTTCCCAATACAGAAGCTCCACCATGAGGCGAGGTGGATGGAGAAAGCGAGCTGAAAATGATGGCTGGGAAAAATGGGTGTGTTTTAAAAGAGTAAAAATAATTATGTCGAACTGTCTAGATATTTTTTATTCTTCTTTTAGTTTATAATGTGGTTTAACTTGTTTTCTAAATTGTAAATTACTTTAGACACCAAATCCTTGAGTTTTCATAATGTATTGAAAGCCTTATGATGTTTATAAACTTTATCCCCTAAGCTTTACAGGAATTTTACCCTGAGGAAGTAAATACACCTAGTGCACAATAATTTACTGTATCATGATTTTATTGTAGTATTGCTAATAATACTGAAAAAACAGGAAAACACATAAATGTCCAATAATAGGGAATTGGTCAAATAAGTTATCTGTGTATAGTGGAGCACTGTACAGTCATTATTCAGTTTTATATCTTTTAACCTGGAAAGATAACCTTGACTAAAACTGTGTTACAAAGAAATATTTTGTACGATTATATTTTTGTAAAACCTCTATGCTCTGAGATACAGAAATAAGCTTTGAAAACAGCACCTCAACATTTTAATGAATAGGATTATACCAGTTTTAATTTTCTTCCCTGTATTTCCTGTATTTTCTGAAAAGAAACTTCATAGTGAGCATGTAATAGTTTAATAATCAGCAGAAATTATGCAGTCATTTCCATTTTGGGGAAAAAAACCATGTACTTCTACCCACCTACAGCTTTAATTTAAAGACCTAATAATTGAAATCAAGCTTAATTATATCAAAGTTCAGGAAAAGTATAGTTGAATCCCTAGATCTGTCAAGATGTTTAGCAAAAAAAATTATTTTTTAATATTTATTGTGAGGTGGATGTTATCTAATGAAAGTTAATATTACTGTCAAATAGATTGATTAGATCCAGAATTTAGCCACTAGAGCATTCACTGTATTCTTACCCATGTGTAGGGAGGACCACACTGGTTTATCCAGTTGCCTCATTTTTACCTGAAATAATTCATTTTAAGCTCTCTGTATATGGGAGATAGTGGAAGCCAGTCTAAAATATGCTCTGAGGCTCAGCGCGGTGGCTCACACCTGTAGTCCCAGCACTTTGGGAGGCTGAGGTGGGTGGATCACCTGAGGTCAGGAGTTGGAAACCTTCCTGGCCAACATAGTGAAACCCCGTCTCTATTAAAAATGTAAAAATTAGCTGGGCATGGTGGTGGGTGCCTATAATCCCAGCTACTTGGGAAGCTGAGGCAGGAGAATCTCTTGAAGCTGGGAGGCAGAGTTTGCAGTGAGCTGAGATTGCACCACGGCACTCCAACCTGGGCAACAACAGCAAGACTGTCTCAAAAAAATAAAATGAAGTATGCTCTGAGACCACTTGTCAAATTTGTAATTGGTTTAAACTTTGGTGTAACTTGCTCAATTATGTACATAAGAACATATTTTGTGATATTATTATTATTACTATTTTTTGAGATGCAGTTTTGCTCTTGTTGCCCAAGCTGGAGTGCAATAGCACAATCTCAGCTTTTTTGCAACCTCCACCTTCTGGGTTCAAGTGATTCTCCTGCCTCAGCCTCCCAAGTAGCTGGGATTACAGGCATGCACCACCACGCCCGGCTAATTTTGTATTTTTAGTAGAGACGGGGTGTCACCATGTTGGTCAGGCTGATCTCGAACTCTCGACCTCAGGTGCTCTGCCCTCCTTGGCCTCCCAAAGTGCTGGGATCACAGACGTGAGCCACTGTGCCCAGTTGGTATTATTATTATTGACCTAGCTTTTTTTAAAAGTAACTTTTATAATCATAAGAATGTAATAAAGTTAAAATGAGTTGATAGAGGGAAAATTCTTCTTTGACCTACCTGTTTGTTTGTTTGTTTATTTATTATTTTTTGAGATGGAGTCCTGCTCTGTCACCCAGGCTGGAGTGCAGTGGTGCCATCTTGGCTCACTGCCACCTCCACCTCCTGGGTTCAGGCAATTCTCCTGCCTCAGCCTCCTGAGTAGCTGGGATTACAGGCGCTGGGCACCGCACCTGGCTGATTTTTGTATTTTTAGTAGAGACAGCGTTTCACCATGTTGGCCAAGCTGGTCTCAAACTCTTGACCTCAGGTGATCCACCTGCCTCGGCCTCCCAACGGTGGCTCCTTACAGGTGTGAGCCACTGTACCTGGCCCAACCTTCCTGTTTTACTTACTGCCTTGCCTATGGTTTACATTTATGAGGTTGTCATTATGTTCTGATCGCTAGCACAGAATAAGGTCCATTTATTTAGTTTTTAAAATATAGCTTTTATATTTTTCAAAAAGGGGGGGATTAAATGTAACCTTTGTGATTGGTTTACCTTTTCTTTAATTCTAGGGTGGGTATATGGCTGCCAAGGTCCAGAAATTGGAGGAACAATTTCGATCAGATGCTGCTGTGCAGAAGGATGGGACTTCATCTACAATTTTTAGTGGAGTTGCCATCTATGTTAATGGATACACAGGTTGAGTACTTTTTACTTAACCCTATTTTGGCATGTATTTTTGTTAGGATTGACAATGATTTGTTTTAAAATTCTATTTTTACTCATTTATTATAAATAAATGATTATAAGATGATAAAAAATAAATCATCTGCTTAGATACTTCTTTTTCCTTTCCATGTTGCTTTTACCTGCCGTTGTCTTTAACTTTTATCAAAGTACGTAGTTTCAAAAAGTCACATGAGGTTTAAAATAAGTAAGCTAACGAGGAAATTACTGCATATGGGTAGTAGGACTTGTAAACTGTGAGCTTCACTGTAGGTCCATTTCATTGGTAACTCTCTAGATGTCCTTATCCATAGGTCCTTTAGGGTAGGGTGGTGTGTGTGTGTGTCAGTGTCAGATTTCCTAGAGAAGAATCTTCTACTCTCTTGTCTGGAGAAGAGTGTAAACTGCCAGCATTTGGGTTACCAAGCAGGGAAGGAAAGGACCTGAATTCTCACAGTTTAGGAAGTAAAATTTCACTTAATCTCTCTATTCATTTTTTCATTCCTGCCTCCTCCCCACCAGCTGTGCCTGTTGTCATTGAGTCCGGTATCTGGAGGGGGTAGTGTAGTCTTTATTGGTGAACGAGGAAAGAAATCTGTGAATTATTTGTCTGTTGCACAGTTTCAAGGATGAATTTATCCACACATCCACTTTTGAAGGTGCCTGTGTCTTTATTTCATGACTTTCTCTTTGTTTTACTGGCAACAAGCAGCAGCTTTCTGAGCTTCCATATGGCCAGCTTCAGTTTTATCTTTCTCTGAACTGTAAAGTCAGTTAGCACTTGTCTGTTAGTTATCAGGTTTTCTGCCTAAAATTTTCTCATAATTTTCTTGGGGGTTCTTCTCCTTATTATCATTTCATTGTATTTTTTGAAGTGAATGGCTGTAAATATTTGTGTCAGTCTGTTGCATGTTGCCCTGTCCCCTTCTCAGCTGGCTGATACCGGCTATCTTTCAGGTCTCCATGCCTCACTTCCCCTTGATAGTTTGACCCTTCCTACTGGTTTAGTTGACTTGTGCTCTTCTGGAGCTACGGCTGCCTGAATGATTCTGCATCTTAGAGTTCTTTAGACCTTTCCTTAGTTGTCTGTTTACTGGACAAGAACTGGAGCTACATTTTCATCACTGTGTCCTTGGTACCTCTACAGTGACTGGACACAGTCATTCAGGACATACTTACTGAATTGAAGTTAAGTATTAATTAACTGGTACATTTATCTGGTTTAGTAAGAGAAGAGTGTGTTGCTTGTAATTAAGGGTTTTATTAGACATCATTGATGATGAGTTTAGTCTAAGAATGTCACCTCAAAATAAATGCTGGTATAGCATTGGGAAGTTCACATGCAGAAAGCTTGTAACTTTTCTCCGTAGGTAGGTATCCTGACAAATTCAAGCACTGTGGACTTCTGAGATGCGCTATGAAAAATTAAAAATGTTAATGAAAACAGGTAGGCATTGCTTCTTATGTTAGCCAGTCATGGAAGTCTCCAGGTCAAGCGAGCACCCTTATTCACATAGGAGAAAGAAAGAGATTCTTTGTGTGAAGGGGGAAAAATGAATATTGCACTAATCACTTTTTTGATTGAGAATCTGGAATTCTTAATCTGCTTTTATCACTAATTTTTGTGACTGTAAAACATTTTCTGTTTGGATCGATTATCTCTATCCTTTTCGGTAGGATAGAGATGATATTTTTGCTCTCGTTATTAAGATTTCATTATAATTGTACAAATAAAGTTCCATTATGCTGAATTTCACAGAGACATCCAAACTGTGGTACTATAAAATAACTATTTTTAGAAAAATTCAGTTTTAGTGAATACAACTTTATAGATAAAATAGCATTAACAATTAGCAAGTTAAGAATGACTCTTTAGATGCAGTAAGACAGGTTGGGGTGCTATTTTGTTTTTAGCTTTATTTCACAGTTTGAGGCGTACTGGTCAGCTATTTTGTAGAATGCCTAATAGATATATATATATATGTATTTTTTTTTAAATTGTATCATGTGTCTTCTCCATTAGCATGTAAGCACCAAAGCTACAGGCTTTGTCAGTTTTATTCATTGCTATTGTGAAAGAAAGTTCTCAGGCTGGGCATGGTGGCTCATGCCTATAATCCCAACACTTTGGGAGGCTGAAGCGGGTGGATCACAAGGTCAAGAGATCGAGAGCATCCTGGCCAACATGGTGAAACCCCATCTCTACTAAAAATACAAAAATTAGCTGGGCGTGGTGATGCGTGCCTGTAGTCCCAGCTACTCGGGAGGCTGAGGCAGGAGAATCGCTTGAACCCGGGAGGTGGAGGTTGAAGTGAGGCAAGATTGCGCCACTGCACTCCAGCCTGGCAACAGAGTGAGACTCCCTCTCAAAAAAAGAAAATAGAAAGTTATCTGAAAAGGAATTTGGAGGAAAGAGACTTCATTCCAGTGAACAGTTTGCAAACCTGGGAGTTGCAGCCTTCACTGTAAAAGAAGGTGTTGTCCTTTCTTGTTGATTCTTAACCCTGCTCCACGCAGACTTCAATAATCCAAGTTTTCTTGATTCCTTTAAAGCTCCCAGTTCTGCCATCTGAGCCTCTCATGATTTCATGGTCCGTGTCCCTTCCAACCCAGTTAACATTGAACTTGAACTTGGGGAGAAGACCCTCTGATAGTTCACCTGTCAACCTATTCGTCCCTCCACCTGGACCCGAAAATGTTTTTTGCTTGTTAAGATTGACTTCTTTGCCTTCTGTCCTTTTTGTTTTGAGATAGGGTCTCCCTCTGCCACCCAGGCTGTAGTGCAGTGGCACTATCAGGGCTCACTGCAGCTTCAGCATCAGGTTCAAGCCACCCTCTCTCCTCAGGCTCCCAAGTAGCTAGGACCTCAAGTGTGTACCACTATGGCCAACTAATTTTTAAATTTTTTATAGAGGTGAGGTCTTGCTGTATTTCCCAGGCTGATCTGAAACTCCTAAGCTCAAGCGATTCTTCTGCCTCAGCCTCCCAAAGTGTCAAGATTACAGGTATGGGCCACCATGCCTGGCCCATCCATTTTTTAAATTAAATTTTTTTTTTTAGATAATTGTAGATTCACTTGCAGTTGTAAGACATAGCACACAGTGATACTGTGAACCCTTTACCCAGTTTCCCCAAATGGTAACATCTAATAAACTAGCAAACAATATCACAACTAAGAAACTGATACTGATGCAGTTAATATACAGAACATTTCCACACTACAAAGGTCTTTCATGTTACTCTTTTATGGTCACACCCACTTCTGTTCTCTGCCTTTCCTTAACTCCTGGCAACCACTAATCTGGTCTCCATTTTTATAATTTTGTCATTTCAAGAATGTTATATAAATAAAACATACAGCATATAACCTTTTGGGATTGGCTTTTTTCACTGAGCATAAATTGTCAGGTCATCAAAATTGTTGCCTTTTTATTGTTCAGTTATATTTCATAGTGTGGATGTGTATGTTAACCTTTCATCCGTTAGGGACATCTGAGTTATTTCTTGGTAGGCTATGAACATTTGTGTATGAGTTTTTGTATGAATACAAGAGTACAGTTGTTGCTTCCCGTAATAGTTACATCTTTAGTTTTTGTAAGAAACTGCCAAACTGTTACCCAAAGTGGTTACACTATTTTATACTCCCACTAGCCTTGTATGAGGGATAAACTTTCTTTGCATCCTTGCCAGCATTTAGTGGTTTTCATTTTATCCATTTTAATAGATGGTGTTGTATCTCTTTGTGATTTTAATTTGCATTTGCCTGGTGGCTAATAATGTTGAACATTCTTTCATGTGTTTATTTCTCATCTTTACATCATCATTGGTGAAACGTTTGTTCATGCTTTTTTTGCCCATTTTCTAATTGGATTTAGTATTTTTTACTGTTTAGTTTTGAGATTTCCTTACATATTCTAGATACTACAGCTTTGTCATAAAAGTGGTTTCAGATATTTTCTCCCAGTCTGTAGTTTTTCATCCTCTTGAAATGGTCTTTTGCAGAACAGCGTTTTTAATTTTGACGAGATCTGATACGTCGATCTTTCCTTTTACGGATTGTGCTTGCAAGTCTAAGAACTTGTCGCTTTGGTGCTAGATCCCAAATATTTTCTTCTTTATTTTTAAATTCCATAGTTTTATGTTTTACATTGAAGTTCATGTTTCATTTTGAGGTTCTCTTCCATTTATTTTAGGTTCTCTTCCATTTCCATTCTCTGTTCTCTTCCATTTATGTTTGTGTCTGTTCCTTCACCAGTACCACACTATATCAGATACTGTACCTATGTGGTAAGCCTTGATATCAGGTAGAGTGATTGCTTTCACTTGTTTCTTCTTTGTCAAGATAGTTCTGGCTATTCTAGGACCTATGCCTGTCTTTTTTTTTTCTTGAGACAGGGTATCACTTTGTCACCCAGGCTGGAGTACAGTGGCGTGATCTCAGCTTACTGCACCCTCTGAACCTCCCTGGCTCAAGCGATTCTTGTGCTTCAGCTACCCGAGTAGCTGGGATTACAGGCACATGACATGACGCCCTGCTCATTTTTTGTGTGTTTTTAGTAGAGATGGGGTTTCGCTATGTTGGCCAGGCTGGTCTCTAACTCCTGACTTCAGGTGATTTGTTTGCCTCAACCTCCCAGAGTGCTGGGATTACAGGCATGAGCCAGTGCACCTGACTTGTATAAATGTTAAAATAAGTCATTTATCTACAAAATACCTTGCTGGGATTTTGATAGGAATTACATTAAACCTGTAGACCAGTTCGGGGAGAATTGGCACCTTTACTATGTTGAGGTTTCTAGTTTACAGACCTTACATCCCATTTTATTTTACTTTAGTTGATTGAACAGATATATTTTGGATGCTGCTTGTGGGTTAGGAACTTATGTTTGAAAAGAGAGAGCAGTTGATGGAGAACGTAGATTTTGTGATGAAAAACTAGTCTCTGAGCCTTAGACATGAACAGAGGAAGGTGAGTGCCAACACAGAAGAGAGGAAACAGTTGCCTTTGGGAGTGGGAGTGAATACTTCATAAAGGAATTGAAATGTTTAGTGTAGTCTTAGATAAACAGGCATTTTCCAAATGAAAATGGGGAAAGACATTCTAGTCCTAATTCTAACCTACATTTTCAACCTCGTGTTCTTAAATTTTGCTCAACAAGGTTACTCTGATATTCTAGATTTGTCTTTCTACTTTTACAGTTCTGTATTTCTGTTTGTTCTTTTGCCTCTGAGGAAAAACTCCTTCCCTCCTCACTTCTGTGAACTGGAATTATATTCATTCATTAAGATCCAGATGAAGTTAGGTTTATGCCTCCTTCCTTGCCTAAGCCAGTCCATAGTAGTAGTATTTTATATATAGAAATATATAGTTCATAGCATCATTGCTAGAAACATTTATTTTGACACCTGGTTTTTGTCTTGTGTTGTTAGGTCTTAATTCTATATTAAGTTCTTTGGCGTTAGGAAGCCTGTTTTATGTGTAGTAATCCCTTGCCAAACATGGATTAGAGAGAACACCTCAGGGCCTTAAATTTGCTGTTCCTTCTGCTTCCTCAGGTCTTCATCATTCACATCTCTGCTCAAATGTTACCTTTTTATGAGACCGT
>NC_045448.1:105011145-105097534 GCF_002776525.5 Piliocolobus tephrosceles
CTCTACTGGTATGCGATTGGGACAGTTCATATGGAAAGAGGTGTTGAGGTTATTTTCTGCTTCCTTTAGTACGTGGGTAAAAGACCAGGTCTATTGATTTTGGCACTGCTGAAGTTTGTGAAAAAGCAGATGGGGCAGGCGACAGGGCGGACAAGTACTTTAGCACAATTCACAAATGAAACAAGGGAATATGCAAGTGTAACAGACGTACATTTCAAGTGATAGGGATTTGTTTGAAAGCTGACAGCTTACATGAATGTTTTCTAAACATACAAATGTGATTTAGGAGAGGATTCTCTTTAATGTTGACAAGTCTGAATTTTTGGAAATAAATGCCTCCCAGATATTATTTTGTATGGATATATATCTCTCCTTCCATTTCCTGTAAGACTCTGATCCTGTAGATCAGAGATGAAGGAATTGAACCTCTGACATAGGAGAAGACTTACTGTATTAATTTTTGCCACCTCCTGTAATTTTGCCTAGTACCTAATGTGAAATTTGCACCTAGTTGGTACTCAAAGATTTGTTCCCTAAGCATTTGAAACTTTTCTTCAGTTTTTGTTTGGCTGAGTGTGTCTGTGGCTTCTAGTTGATTGTGGTGACTTTGTTGGTAAGTCTGAGGTAGTTAGGGGAGAGAAGAGTCAGAGAGTAAGTATCACTGCTGCAGAAACTGAGGGACAGGAGTCCAAAGACAGAAGGGTGTGCACAGTAAGTTTCCTCTGTTTCCTCATCAATAAGTTATCTTTTCTAATTCATAAGATTGTGAAACTCAGATGAAGTGATGATGGTCTTGCTATGGTAGGACCAAAGAAGGTATCAGCAGCCATTCACCTCACTTTTTTCTGTGATTTATATAGCACAGCCAACAATTAAGTTCTTTGGATATGCAGGCTGAAATGGTGCTTATAGTAAATGTTTTCTCAATAGGAATCTAGCTAGGAAAGCTTTTGTGCAAGATTTAAAATTTTTGTTGATAGAATTTGTTTTAACCAGTTGAGCAACACTTTCTACAGGCTGGACCTGCAGACATGAAAGTGGTCTTCATATGACTGTTTTGATGGTAGGTGGTGGCATTTGCTGTTGTGACATTTTACTTGTAGAGCTTTAGGCCTAAATGTGGGCTAAATTGTGGTCCTTGTATATGGCTTTTACTTTTACTGTGCTTTCTATTGTCTGTCCCTATGTCTGGTTTTAGTTAAACCTCAAATTTAGTTGCATATAGAATGTTCTGCAAAATAAAACTAATAGTAGGAGTATTGTGGAATTTTATTTATTTATTTATTTATTTAAGATAAGCTCTGTCGCTCAGGCTAGAGTGCAGTGGACTGATCGTAAGCTCACTGCGGCCCCAAACTCCTGAGCTCAAGGGATCTTCCTGCCTTAGCCTCCTGAGTAGCTGGGACTAGAGGTGTGTGCCACCACACCTGGCTAATTTTGGGATTTTTTTTGTTTTTTGAGATGGAGTTTCACTCTTGTTGCCCAGGCTGGAGTGCAATGGTGCGATCTTGGCTCACTGCAACCTCTGCCACCCAGGTTCCAGTGATTCTCCTGCCTCAGCCTCCCAAGTAGCTGGAGTTACAGGCACATGCCACCACATCCAGATAATTTTGTATTTTTAGTAGTGACGGGGTTTCTCCATGTTTGTCAGACTTGGTCTTGAATTCCAGACCTCAGAGGATCCACCTGCCTCGGCCTCCCAAAGTGCTGGGATTACAGGCGTGAGCCACTGTGCTCAGCCTGTTTTGTTTGTTTTTTGTTTTTGTTTTTTTGGGGAATTTTTTTTTTTTAAATTCGGGATATTGCTGTGTTGCCTAGCTTGGTCTCAAACTCATGGCCTCAAATGATCCTCCTGCCTCAGCCTCTCAAATCTTTCAGATTATAAGCATGAACCAGGAGATCGAGGTTACAGTGAGCTATGATAGAGCCATTGCAGTCTAGCCTGGGTGACAGAGCCAGACCCTGTCTCTAAATAAAAAATAAAAATGAAAAGAACAATGAAGAGAAAAGCACTCACTCTAGCATTTCAAAACAGTGACATCAATTGTAAAAATTTGGAGGATAGAATTTCCCTGAATCTAGTTTTGTTTTGTTTAGATTTTTTTTTTTTTTTTTGAGACAGAGCCTTGCTCTGTTGCCCAGGCTGGAGTGCAGTGGCATGATCTTGTCTCACTGCAACCTCCGCTTCCCGAGTTCAAGGGATTCTCCTGCCTCAGCCTCCCAAGTAACTGGGACTACAGGTGCCTGCCACCATGCCCAGCTAATTTTTGTATTTTTAGTAGAAATGGGGTTTCACCATGTTGGCCAGGATGGTCTCAATCTCTTGATCTCGTGATCTGCCACCTCGGCCTCGCAGAGTGCTGGGATTACAGGCGTGAGCCACTGCACCTGGCCACATAACTTTTACTATATGCAAGATACTTTTCTCAGTAATTTATAATTTTTAGCTCTTAATTCCCACAGAAGTCCTTTGAGACACTATTATTATCCCCAATTTACATGTGAGGAAACTGAAGTTCGGAGAAGTTAAGTAACTTGCCTAAAATCCACGTAACTAGCAAGTGATGGAGCCGGGATTTCACCTTAGTCGTTCCCGCTTTGGAGTCTGGCCTCTTAATACATTGTATGGCCTCTCTGATTTGTAAGTGAGTGAATAAGTGTTTTGAGATTTTAAGTATTGATACCACTTGTACTCCACTTTCGCTGGAGGATGGATTCTAGGCAGGAGTCTGATGCATTGAGGATGTTAATGAATTGAGCACCTGCTTTGTGTCAGGGATATGAAAGTGCTTGACAGACAAGGTTCCTGCCTTCAAAGAGCATATGTTTCAGGGGGGAATCTGACAGTAAACAAGTAAACAAACAGACATGGTAATTTCAAGAGTATCAGTGCTATGGAGAAGTTAACTGTTACAGTACATTGCAGGGATGGGTTCTGTAGGCAGTTTGTCACACAGTGTTTAATGTCATAGCTTTCATGGTTGGATATTATCTCCCCATTTTTTTTTCTTTTTTCCATTTATTTCTTTTCTTTTCTTTTTTTTGTTTTGTTTTTTTTAGACTGGCTCTGGCTCTGTCACCCAGGCTGGAGTGCAGTGGTGCAATCTCAGCTTACTACAAACTCTGCCTCTCTGGCTCGAAGTATCCACCTCAGACTCCCTAGTAGCTGGGACTACAGGCACACACCACCACACCGGGTTAATTTTTTTCCATATTTTGTAGAGATAGGGTCTTACTTTGTTGCCCAGGCTGATCTCGAATTCCTGAGCTCAAGCAGTCTGCCCGCCTTGGCCTCCCAAAGTGCTGGAATTACAGATATGAGCCACTGTGCTTGACTCCCAATTTTTTTTTCTAATTAACCCATCTGCTGAGTTAAAGGAGAGTGTAAAATACAAAAATGAATTTATTATGCAAATCTGCAGTTATCGTGTATGTTCCTTTGGACTTGTAATAAGGAAGTATGTTCTAGTATTGAAGAAATAGAACCAGAGAGAAATACTGCTCTAAAAATTAAAAAAAAAAAAAAAAAACAAAATAGGGTAGCTTCCAGCTACCATACACGCCAAGAGTTAGCATGCCAGGCTGTTGGGCCTGACAAAGTGGCCCCTGGCCGCTGTCCATAGTGCACTGTTGGCAGATCTGTTTTTGTTGAAGCTTTGGGCCACCATGTGCCAGCCTATGTATGTTGTCTTCTGTCTTTTTTTTTTTTTTTTTGTAGAATCTAGGGCAGGATCCTGAGGTCATATACATTACTCGAAAGGAGTTCTAGTGTGATCGTAATTTATAACAACAGCAGTTTTCATGTTGAGTGCCTTCTACATGCCAGACTCATTTCATGGTAACACCTTTGTTTATGGAGAAAGAGGAGAAAGCCTAAAGAAGTTAAACAACTTCTCCAAAGTCACACAACTCAGGAGTGTGAAAACTAAGATTAAACTCAGTTCAGTCTTATTCCATAGTTTATATGATCTTACCTTTTAACTAGATTGGTTTTCATGCACCACTTCACACTGAAGAATATGTAAGAGCTTTCAAAAGTGAACTTCAAAGAGCCCTCTTCACTTCATCCAGTAGAAGGGCAATGTATTTTCCAGTTCCAAATTTCTGGAGTAATTAGTTTTCAAAGAGCAGTTAGTAGATGGGGGAATACTTTATGAGTATGTATATGGAAAGTTAATGTGTTCTTGACATGTCTTTTTATTTGGTAAAGGACAGCCATTTTCTCTTTAAGTCATTAAATAGAATTAGTTTAGGAAAGTTACAGATTAACTTGCAAATTAATTTTTTAGATTTCTGTGACTTCATTGGATTTGGTGCCCATATTAATGCATTGTAATATAGCCTTTAATTTGATATTTCTCACTGTTACTTTATAAGATCAGCCAGGTTCTTTAATATTAGAGAAAGAAACTGAACTGTAGACTCCTGACTGGCTAGCTGTTGTACTTAAATCACTCTGATGCTATAGTTCAGTTTTTAACTTAACCTTAACCCTGAAAACTTCCATTATTAATTTTGAATTCGTTTTGTTTAAAAGGATGCTTTTAAATCTCTTTGTATGACATGCCCAGTTTGGTAGCTACTAGTAACATGCGTTAAGCGCTTGAAATACAGCTATTCTAAATTGAGATCTGTTGTAAATGTAGAATACGCACTGGATTCCAGAGATTTAAGAATAAAATAGAATGTAAAAATCTCGTATTTTTTCTATTGATTACATGTTGAAATAATATTTTGGATATATTGGGTTAAATAAAATTAATTTCACCTTTTCACTGTAATGAGGTTACTAGAAAATTTTTATGTGGCTTGCATTATATTTTCTGCTGAATAGTGCTAATATTTGTAATCAGTAATGTCAAATTCTGTGCTGTAAAATTTAGACAAACCTAGTATGTCTGTATGTGCTGTTAGTTTTTTATCTTCTAGAAACTAAAGCTCACCTAATTATTGTCAAAATGAAAATGTTTATTTAAATACTTGGACCTATATTGCTTGGGATTAAGCTTGGGATAAGCCACATGTGGAAACTCCTGGGTACAGCTGCTGTTAGGGGAGGTGTGAGTTAGAGCATTCATTAAGATGATAGGTGAAAGGAAGAGAACAGTGATGATTAATGTGATGCTAGTAATGCAGGTCATAATATGACTTTAGTGAATCAGACATTTCTTTTTAGGGGGAAGCATAAGTCACATTGCTTCTTTAAGATATTTTCTTAATATATTTCCAGTATTTAAGACATTTAAGATATTTTCTGTAGTTTTATTAAGAATAAATCATTTGAAACAAAATTGAAGAAAAAAATGGTGTGTCTTGGTTTGCAATCTTTTTTGTATTGCTGGACTTTATTTTTTGGCCTTTATGAAATTTCATATTAGGGAACTGGATAATATTTACTATTCAATTAAGTTTTAAGATATTTTCTTAAATAAAAATCATAAAGCTTTCTAGAAGTAAAATCTACTAATAAGCCCTACAGTAAGTCTTCTTTATAGTAAGTATGAGTAAGTATTATTTATCTGACTCCTCTTGTATAGTCTGGAGGAGCTGAAGGATTAGTCTTTGTAAGATGATCATAAATGGGTTTATAGTTAATTTTTATAAACAATATCAAGGTCATATGCTAAGTAACGTCAAAAATGTGAAAATATTTGTTCTGTTATTAGTATTTGATTCATTACTTGAGGTCCCTATTTGCTCTGCTAGGCACTTCTTAGATGTTTCTGTATTAGTTGGCTGTCTGGCAGCTAGGGAAGGAGGATGTACTAAAGCAACATAGCTTTCTCACTTTGTAATTTACCTCCCAGCTTTGTTTACCTGGCAGCACAGCCAAGGAGAAGGTGAACCAATGACATTCTTAAAGTTGACCTATTAAAGGAGTTATTCACTAGGGTTCTACTTTCTTACACATAAGACTCTTAATATATTTTAATATAAATTTTGCAGATCCTTCTGCTGAGGAATTGAGAAAACTAATGATGCTGCATGGAGGTCAATACCATGTATATTATTCCAGATCTAAAACAACACACATTATTGCCACAAATCTTCCCAATGCCAAAATTAAAGAATTAAAGGGGGAAAAAGTAATTCGACCAGAATGGATTGTGGAAAGGTAAGTTTAATTTTTTATTAAATTTAATTAATAAGTTTTTAAAATTGGAATACTATTTATTTATTTATTTAAGACAGGTTCTCGCTTTGTTGCCCAGGCTAGAGTGCAGTGGTGTGATCACTGCTCACTGCAGCCTCCACCTCCCAGGCCCAAACAACCCTTCCACTTCAGCCTCCTGAGTAGCTGGGACCACAGGCACGCCCCACCACACCTAGCTGATTTTTTGTATTTTTTGTAGAGATGGGTTTCACTGTGTTGCCCAGACTGGTCTCAAACTCAAGCAGTCCTCCAGCCTTGGCCTCCCAAAGTGCTGGAACTAGAACCACTGTGCCTGGCCTTTTTATTTCTTTTATAAGTATGTAACTAATGTATTGCCTCCTAATTGACAGGGTGAAAAATAATGTCTTAACACTACCCTTTAACCTCATGTTGATAATACTATAGCCTAGGATTTGGCATCCTGATAAAGGTAGCATGTTAATGTTTTTGCCAGGAGTTAGGGGTGATGACTCAGGAACGTGTCAGGAAGCAGTTATTGGAGAAGGTGGATCAAGCATGTTATTCAACAAATACATGTGCACGTCCTACAGACTAGGCAGTGTTCTGTGCTCTTGGGAAATAACAGTGAACAAAGCAGAGATCCCTTCACTGCCTCATGGAGTTTATATTCTGTTGGGAGAGAAAGAATGAGTAATGTATGAGTAAATTATACCATGTTGCCTATTACATGGGTTTTTAGCATATTAATACATCAAGATAATGTGGACTTAGAATGCTAGGAGTAGGGGAAAAGGAGGGAGTACAGTTTGCAGTATTATTTACTGTTTTTTAATGATTATATTGTGGTTTCTCTGCTGTCGGTTTGGAAATGATAATTGTAAATCAGTGGTGGTCATTCATACTGACTTCCTAAGTTTAAATATGTTATCTGAAACCTTGGGGATGAGCCAAAACTTAAGTGGTTTATATTTTTAAATGACATGAGGTATACAATACATGTGAGCAATTGCTGATTTATAAAGATAGAATTAAAATAGTAATTGTATGTATGGATAGATTATAATCAGTATATGAGAAATTGCTTATCTTTTTAAGTCAGTTGCTGAATTTTTTCTGGTTCTTGCTTTTACTAATTATAACACCCTCCATTAACTGTTCCACAAGTTATGTATTAACTCAGTTCTTTTGTATAGTGTATTTAGCTGCATAAATTCACGGAGAAGCAACATGGTGGAAAAGGCTGCACCTGGGCTCTGGAGACATACTTGGCTTCACATCCAAACTCGGCAGTCCAGTATCCATGTAACCTGGTATAATTTTAGAAACTTTATGCTTGGCCGGGTGTGGTGGCTCACACCTGTAATCCCAGCACTTTGGGAGGCCGAGGTGGGCGGAGACCAGCTTGGCCAACATGGTGAAACCCCGTCTATACTAAAAATACAATTAGTTGGGGGGGGTGGTGGCTTACGCCTGTAATCCTAATTACTTGGGAGGCTGAGGCAGGAGAATCACTTGAACCCAGGAGATGAGAGGCTCCAGTGAGCTGAGATGGCACCACTGCACCAGCCTGGGTGACAGAGAAAGACTCCGTCTCAGGAAAAAGGAAAAAAAAAAAAACTTTATGCAGTCACTCAGAACCTTGTTTCCTCATTTGTGAAAGAAGGCTAATATCTATCTGCTGTGGTTATGTGAGAAATAAAAATTGTTTGTACAACCTGGCACAGTGCCTGGCATGTTGTAGAGGTGTAATATATAAGAAGCTCCTGTTACTATTTTATTTTTATTCTGTAACATTAGCAATTAGAAAATTCCAAAAATTCAGAAGTATATTACTACCTCTAGAAAGTCAAATATATTGGCTGGGCACGGTGGCTCACACCTTTAATCCCAGCACTTTGGGAGGCCAATGCAGGCGGATCACGAGGTCAAGAGATCGAGACCATCCTGGCCAACATGGTGAAACCCTGTCTCTATTAAAAATACGAAATTAGCTGGGCGTGGTGGCGTGCGCCTGTAGTCCTAGCTACTCGGGAGGCTGAGGCAGGAGAATTGCTTGAACCTGGGAGGTGGAGGTTGCAGTGAGCCAAAGGTTACAGTGAGCCAAGATTGCATCACTGCACTCCGGCCTGGTGACAGAGCAAGACTCTGTCTCAAAACAAAACAAAAAAAAAGAAGTCAAATATATTTTACATATTAAGGATTTTTTAAACTTTGAGGGATAAAGTCAAAGGCTCATCCCTATAACATCCCTCTGATTCCTTCCTTTACACTGTGATCTCATGACCTAACCACTGTCTATCAGTGATATAGTATTGACTAAAATGGCTTTTAGGGATGTGTCTCTTCAGAGGACTTGTTCTCAGTATATGAAGTTGGATCACTCAGAGTTGAGCTGTGTTGTCACCAGAGCTAGAGCTTTTATCTGGGAGCAATAGTTAGGCTTTGGAGGGAATGGGGGATTTCTGTGAACAGGAGGAGATTCGAGGGGAAAGGGCTGTTGCTGGGGGCTTTTGATTTATGTAGAAAATGGTGTTTTCCGGCCGGGTGCGGTAGCTCACACTTGTAATCCCACCACTTTGGGAGGCTGAGGTGGGTGGATCACAAGGTCAGGAGTTCAAGACCAGCCTGGCCAATATGGTGAAAGCCTGTCTCTATTAAAAATACAAAAATTAGCCAGGCCCAAGTGGTGGTGGGTGCCTATAATTCCATCCACTCAGGAGGCTGAGGCAGGAGAATTGCTTGAACCTGACAGGTGGAGGTTGCAGTGAGCCAAGATCACGCCACTACACTCCAGCCTGGGTGACAGAGTGAGACTCCATCTCAAAAAAAAAAAAGAAAAGAAAATGCTGTTTTCCATTACAGTTGAGTTTTTTGCATGTTTTCTTTTTGCCAAATGCAGCTAGGGAGATAATAAGATAGAAAAAGCAACTTAGATAATACATTTTAAAATTCACTTTAATGGATTTTATCTTAGTGTGGACTGAGGCTTAATCATTTGTCTTTAAGAGTGACTTTGGACAGCATGATTATATATTCTATTGGCCTCATTTTGTATTTGAGGAGACAGGGCCAGTAGGGTTCACTGACTTGCCCAAGAACAGAGTACGTTTTAGAGTCCAGGTGTTCTGAATCCTGTCTGTGTCCTCCTTTACCATTAGATTAAGCTTGTTATAGATGGCCTATGGGGAAATGGATCAGTGTTGGCATATGTCTTAAATGCCAGGAGTCCATTATGTCATTGTAACATGGAATCCTTTTGGTTAAATTATGGCACTGTTTTTATTCACACTCTAATCCCTGGTTGATCTCTTCTTAGCTGTGTTTTAATGAGATTTTATTATACTTAAAAATACATACTATTCTGAATAATTAGTTTTTGTTTTTGTTTGAGCAGTTTGAAAAGAAACTGCCACTTCTAAGTACATGGGGTGTTGCTTTCATTTCAGTTCCCTGATGTGATGTCTGTATGTCAGTAGAACTGAGTTAATGTAGGCATAATCATTGTATTATAGGGCCCTGACTTTGAAGAGGCAAGGGAGTCCTTTAATGAGGAGCCTGTGTGCATTTAAAGTCTGAAATTATTTTAGTAAACCCTTTGTTTTGTAAATCTCAAACTTGTACAGGTATTGAAAATAATGTATTGAAAGTACAATTGTATAAGAAAGTATATTGAAAGGAATGGTTTTAAAAATTTTTGTCACAGTCTTTGTCTTGAGACAATTTTACATTGAAATTTGAAATGTGGAATAGATGAGAAGCTGCTATGACATACCCCACTGGCCCATCAAGCTTGAGGAGTGTCATGGAGCGTAATTTTAAAATATTGTCCTAAGTTACTACAGATTGTTCTTGTTTTTGTTGTTCTTGATTTTGTGTTGATCCTTGTAGATTGAGAACCTCGTAGCTTGGGCTTTTTATATTTGTATATCCTGTGATTAGATGGTCACGTAGATCTGTTGGGAGTTGCGACAGAATGATAATTTATTGTTCCAGTTCATGCCAACTCAATGGGATCTACTAGTAGGACTTTCAGTTTATCTTTTCTTTCTAAATTCCCAAACCATTTACGTTTGTCATGTGCTTACATATGAGCCAAAACTTTGGTGTCTAATTACATTCAGTGTAAATATTAGAGTGCTTATTCAACTCATTTAAATAAAAATTGATTGCAATTTTATCTCTGATTAGTTTTTTTGCCATTCCTTGTGTTTTATTTTGTTCTGTGTGAACACAGAGGCTATAGAACAAAACAAGAGTAAGACTTCCCAAAATAGGTGAATATTTCACTTGCTATGACTATGTTTTGGTTCATTGTATAGAATGTAAACTCTTTCATATATATATATCTCAGAATATAGTTTCAATGTACATGAAAAAACTCAGTGTATAAGGAAACCGTGTGGTATTATCTTTTGGATAAAGATGAATTTTTTTGTTATCCTCTCCTTTTGGTTTTGAATGAATAGTAGAAAATGTCAGTACAGTTTCTTTGCGCTTAGGACAAGAGGGGAAATTAGTAAATGTGAGAAATTAATCCCAGAGAGATTTTTAAAAAGGTCTTACACAAATATGCTTTCAGATAATATTTCTGTCTATATATCTGTAAATAGATAAATGGGTAAGCAGGGATAATTAGGAGTATACAACTGATAGATCAGTGGTTTAGGCTTCAGATTATAACTGACATTACTTGGCTAACATTACTGTAGTGCGTTGGGCTTTAATTCTTTCTACTAAGTATCTCTGAGGATATCTGATTTGAGACTTGGAGTATTTAAATTAGCTGTCTAATTTTGTATCAGTCTCCGTGGACTGACTTACGTAAGCCTAAGAATTCTGCGGGTGGCCACATGGCTCTTGTTAGGAGTTGGACAAGGCCTGACAGCCTTGTATATGATGAGTGCTGACCATAGAGAGCACCTGTAGAATCTGCATCACTTCATCATGCTGTCAGCAGGGCAGGAAAAGAGAGCATGATCATAGGGCACTTTGTTCATTGCACTTTGGTTTTGCCTGATATGTGCAGCTGGCACAGTGGGTGTAGTTTCACTCTCTACTTATTTCTTAGTTACAGCTATCTACAATAAAGGATGGAAAGCTAAGGTTAGGATTTTATTTTAGGTATTAAGTATCTGTACTTCTTTTGGCGGGGGAAGCAAATGGGTTGATACACATAATACCACAGAACAAAGATTTATAGTTAGGCAATTGAGACCAACTATTAAAGGAAGAAAAGGGCCAGGTGAGGTGGCTCATGCTTGTAATCCCAGCACTTTGGGAGGTGGAGGCGGGTGGATCACGAGGTCAGGAGATCGAGACCATCCTGGCTAACACGGTGAAACCCCATCTGTATTAAAAAAAAAAACAATAAATTAGCTGGGCCTGGTGGCAGGTGTCTGTAGTCCCAGCTACTTGGGAGGCTGAGGCAGGAGAATGGCGTGAAGCCAAGATCGTGCCACTGCACTCCAGCCTGGGTGACAGAGTGAGACTGCATCTCAAAAAAAAGGAAGAAAAGTTGGTTTGAGGAAAAATAAAGTAAAAAATAGTCTAATTTTAGGATTTTGATTCTGATATTTGAATGTAACCTGAAATTTTGAATGTATTTGAATGTATTTTGAAGGTAACCTAAATTTCGATAAAACATTTAGCCTGCGAATAAATTCATTGGGTACATGTCTTGTGACTAGTATAGTATGTTCTTTACTATTATAATTTAGTAGTTATAGCATTTGATATAGTTTAAGGTACTTTAGGTAGAATTTTTAATTATATATTGACATAATTATATAAAGGACATACTCTGTGTCATATATAGTTCCATTTTTAGAATCTGTTAGTATCTTTTCGTGTATTCCAAGTTGTTGACTGTTATTTTTAAGTAGTATTCTGTAAGCCAATTCAGTCATTTCTTAAATGATTATTATTTTTAAAAAAGTTTTGTGAGGCACCATTTAAGAAAATGAAAATATCAAGTCTTAGATTTATGAGACAATAAGAAATGTATTTTTATCATATTATTTATCAGTCTTTTTCTAAATAACTAAGTGATGATTCCTTGGTATATATTTTAGGTTTAAAATCCAGAGGTTGTTTTGAAATATTTTCTAATTTGTTAAAGGAGCTTGTTTTGAAATTTGGATGATAGCCTAAGTATATTGATTGGTTGTTTTGAAATTTGAAGTGAAATGATAATTTTAAAGGTAGAGTAGCCATATATAACTCAGTTTATTAGCAAGAAAGTATCAGTTTAAGATACTGCAGTCAAATTGGTTTTAGTTCTGAAGTACACAAGGAAGCAGACATTTGGGAGCTTCGGTTACAGTGCTGGTACCACCTAGCATTATAATACTGGTGTTCCCTGGATTTGAGTGGTGATGTGTGATATGCTGTGAGGATGTACATGATAGTTTTGGCCCCTGTAGAGTTCATATCTTCAAATGGCCTTAGCTCTTACCAGTCCTGTATACATAAAAATAGTATAAATTATTACTCTTGAAGTTGGGATTCTTTAGTTTGTCCTATATTTTTATTAAGTTTCTGACATGAATTTGGAAATTGAAAATCCTTATTCAGTTTACTTATCCTGGAAAACCTTAATATATGAGATGAGATTTTGATGAAGTCTTAAAGATTCTGTCTTAACTGTTGACAGAGTGGTAAATATAAAGTAATGAGGATTAAAATATTGACTAGTTCAGCTCTGTGCTTGCAGTTTTTCCCCACTCTAAGATCATATTGTATTGGGACCACTAAAACCGAGCAAGAAGGAATAAACTAGGAAAACAGATGATGGCCTGTTGTTGGTGAAATACTGTATCTTTGAGGACATTGATTTTTCTTTTTTCATGAAGCTCATTGTCACCAAGTATGGAACTCTAAATTGATGTTGCTTTTTGTTTCAGCATCAAAGCTGGACGACTCCTTTCCTACATTCCGTATCAGCTGTACACCAAGCAGTCCAGTGTGCAGAAAGGTCTCAGCTTTCATCCTGTATGCAGACCTGAGGATCCTGTGCCAGGTCCAAGCAGTATAGCCAAACAGTTCAACAACAGGGTGTAAGTTTGTCTAGTTGGGGATTACTGCAAAGCTGGGTTTTGTTTTTTGTTTTGTTTTTTTTAGGATGGAGTTTCGCTCTTGTTGCCCAGGCTGGAGTGCAATGGTACAATCTAGGCTCATTACAACCTCTGCCTCCAAGGTTCAAGTGATTATCCTGCCTCAGCCTCCCCCATTACTGGCGTGTGCCACCACACCTGGCTAATTTTTGTATTTTTAGTAGAAGTGGGGTTTCTCCATCTTGACCAGGCTGGTCTCAAACTCCTGACCTTGTGATCTACCCTCCTCGACCTCCCAAAGTGCTGGGGTTACAGGGATGAGCCACCACGCCTGGCCGCAAAGCTGGTTTTTATCAGTGAGCATGGCCCCTGCACTGTTACAGACAGGAGCAGATACGAACCCTGGCCATTCACTTATAATGAGTATGTTGAAATATGTGTGTATGAGTGTCTTATCTAAAAATGAATTATTTTTATGATGAACATTTCATACATGTAAGTAAGATTTTACATTCATACTAGTTTCTCACCTTAAGCTAGTGGATCTTAATTGTTAGTAAGTTTTTTCGTGGATTTTCATGAAAGTAATTATTTCCTCACAAGTAATTTGTATTGCTTTCTCAAAAACTGAACTAACTGCACCAGCTGTATTTTTATTGTACTCCATGCATAAAAAGACAATGAAAATGTTGACACTTCTGAGTTATTTTTGAAAAATTCAGAATTCATAACTACAATTCTAAATATATAAAATAAATGGAAGTTTAGTTGGTGACCCTTGGTTATAGAATTGAGAGTGAATCTAGACTTTATTCCATGTGACTGCTTTTTTTTTTAATATTGATACAAGCTTTAGTTGCAACCCTGGATAAATTGGTTTCACAATTAATTGGTGGGTTGCCTTACCTTGTATATCAGTGGTTCATTTTGGTTAGCCTTCTCTTTATTTATTAAATTGCTTGCTTTGGGAGTTGGATATATTTTTTTTTTTCCGAAAAGACCAGGAGTCTAATTAATCTGAGAGGTTCCAGTATCACTGCCTTCTGTAATTTTTGTTGTCATTTGTTATTTAACTTGTACTCACAAACGTATTCAAATATTTTTCATGTTACCTATAGCTTTTAATTTTTCTAATGTGGTATCAAGGTATATAGCAAATAATACCAGAAAACCTTTTCACAGAATACATAGCTTTATCTTTCTTTTCTTACCCACATTAATAAAAGTAGAAAATAGGTTTTTTCAAGATCTTCTTTGTGACACTTTTAGGAAGAAATTACCTATTAGATTTTACTTCTTAATACATTTATGCCATTGCCTAAGAAATGTATCTCTACCCGTGATATTTCCAGTACAGCTACTTTGCAAATGTCCATTTGTCTAGGCTGAGAAACTATATAGTACAGGAAGAATGTATGTTAACAATGTATTTTCCTGCCAGTATATGGATTTCTGTTGAATGTGTTGCTATAATGCATGTAAAGGATCTTAATGTTTTTGACACAAAACTAGATGTAAGACTTTCTGACGTACATCACTTTTGTTGTTTTCTGGGGTTTTGGGGGGGCTATATTCAGTACATTTTGTACATTTCTTTGAAATGCTCATCTGTGACATTTTGCTCCCTTGCATTCTCTGTATCTCAAGAGGCTGACTTTCTCTGCATGTGACAAATTAGGTTTTCTTTTTTTCTTCTGTTAATCATATCCAGTTTGTCTTTTTCCCCTTCACTGGCATGATCATCTGTGAGGATGGCATCTACTTAGAGTTGCCTGTCACATTCCATGTGATGTTTAGCCACGGCCTGAGCTAACCCAGAAATGGGTCATCATCCAGCTTGTGGAGCTTTTCTGTGTAGTCAGGCTCTCATTACTGAGAAACCAAGTTGGTATTAGGATGAGGGACTTTCGATGGAACCTGGTAATACTGTGGTAATTTCACCTGTGGCTTACTACTCTGTAGGGTAGCCCTACATCTGGAGCCTGCACTGTAATTGGATTAATGCTGTGGACATTTGGACATTTCTAAGTAGAATGAATTACTGCTTTGTAATTCAGGTTTTTCTTTTTGTTACTTAGATGATTCTTATGAATGCATTTCTAAACAAACGTCTAGAGGAGCCAGGATGTGACTTTAGCATAACATTTGTCATAGGTTCTGCGTTTATAAAGCTGTCATCAGGAAACTTGGTCCAGATTGCCTTGTACCACCCTGGCATCTAAATATGCATTTCTTAAAATGAAGTGCAATTTCCCTTGTCAATAAGGCAAGTGTCCTCATTTTTCTGGGTGTAAATTTTACTGAATTACCCCCACACATTGACATGGCTTTACTTTTTGTCTACTTGTGCAACAATTAGCCCATTAATAGGTTAATCAATATAGTCACTTTTTTTCCTACTGAAACTAGCTGGTTTCTTACTGGATTTAATGTGTCGAATAGTACCTTTCATTAAAACTAGGAAGAAGAATTCAAGTAAGGTTTTAAAATCTATTTTTGTGAAAGTTATTTGTAGTATATTAACTCAGCAGATATTTATTGACCGTGTAGTAAATGCCAAGCACTGTGCTTCAGAACTGGATATTTAGAGCTTATAGATTCCAATGAATTCTTTATGGGAAAAATAATTGAAAAGTTTTTTGGGTTTTTCTTCAGCCATGAGAAATACTCTATTTCTTCTTTGGTACTATATGAAGTGAAAATAAAAAACAAACAAAAAACACCTAAAGGGCTGTTAATATTCTAGATTTTTTCTAGTTACCTTGCTACTTTTGCAAAGAATGATCTTTTGTCAAATCAGAATATAAAGTTTGTGGTTTAATTTTCAGGGTTTTTTTTCATTGTCAATATTCAATATAAGAATTCCCTGGCTGGGCGAGGTGGCTCAAGCCTGTAATCCCAGCACTTTGGGAGGTCGAGGCAGGCGGTTCATGAGGTCAGGAGGTCGAGACCATCCTGGCTAACACGGTGAAACCCTGTCTCTACTAAAAATACAAAAAGAAATTAGCCGAGCGTGGTGGCGGGCGCCTGTAGTCCCAGCTACTCCAGAGGCTGAGGCAGGAGAATGGTGTGAACCCGGGGAGCCGTGCTTGCAGCGAACCGAGATTGCGCCACTGCACTCCATCCTGGGCAATGGAGTGAGACGCCGTCTAAAAAAAAAAAAAGTTTCCTGTTTCTAAAGAGAGAAATACCAAACAAAGTGTGTACCACTAAGAAAATGTTGAAATGAAAAAATTGTTCTAACCTAAAAGTCAGACATTATTAACTTAAAATTTTTTCCCTGCTTTAGAAATCACATAGTTAAGAAGATTGAAACAGAAAATGAAGTCAAAGTCAATGGCATGAACAGTTGGAATGAAGAAGACGAAAATAATGATTTTAGTTTTGTGGATCTGGAACAGACCTCTCTGGGAAGGAAACAGAATGGAATTCCTCATCCCAGAGGCAGCACTGCCATTTTTAATGGACACACTTCTAGCTCTAATGGTGCCTTAAAGACACAGGATTGCTTGGTGCCCATGGTCAACAGTGTCAGCAGGCTTTCTCCAGCCTCTTCCCAGGAGGAGGAGAAGGCTGAGAAGAGCAGCACTGATTTCAGAGACTGCACTCTGCAGCAGTTGCAGCAAAGCACCAGAAATACAGATGCTTTGTGGAATCCACACAGAACTAATTCTTTCTCATTATCACCTTTGCACAGTAACACTAAAATCAACGGTGCTCACCACTCCACTGTTCAGGGGCCTTCAAGCACAAAAAGCACTTCTTCAGTATCTACTCTCAGCAAGGCAGCACCTTCAGCGCCATCCAAACCTTCAGACTGCAATTTTATTTCAAACTTCTATTCTCATTCAAGACTGCATCACATATCAATGTGGAAGTGTGAATTGACTGAGTTTGTCAATACCCTACAAAGACAAAGTAATGGTATCTTTCCAGGAAGGGAAAAGTTAAAAAAAATGAAAACAGGCAGGTCTGCACTTGTTGTAACTGACACAGGTAGATACTTACTAAAATTGTTTTCTTAAGACACAGTCACGCTTGATCATTTTGCTCTTAGGCTATTATTGGTATTTCTGGTCAATATGAAGTTTTCATAATATAAAAGTCTCAGAATGTCAAGTCATGTAATCTACAGTAAGCATAACATTATAGAAAGCTTATTTATTAAAATGTTTTTAAAACAATTAGATTTATTTGTGGCTGACTGAAAATTTTCAGAGAATTTAAATAGTAAGATGGTTGGGATTCTCAGCATTCATTCCTCATGTAGACCTTATCAGTTGGTGAAGTTTTGAACTGTGTTAATATAACATCTATCCAGTGCTTAAACCCCTGTAAGAATGCAATTGGTTTGATAAGAGTAATTGTTAATTTCTAGAAGCTTGCATCATAATGATTTTTTAAATCAATTTTGACATAGAGCTGTTATAATTAACAGTGGTAAACTTTCAGTGAGGTTATTTGACATCTAAGTGCATTGGTTCATTGTATTTTGAATTTTAATACTTTTCTTGTTATCAAAAACAAATGCAAACACAGTAGCAGACTGTGTTTCTGTGCCAGTCATAAATTAGTATCTGGTTTGAAGTTTTAGTTCCTTTTACAGATTATAGGATTTTTTTATGGGGAGAGACCTCAGAGATTAATACTATCCTTTAATTTATAGCTGTGGAAACTGAGGTATAGGGAGAAGCTCATGGTTCTGTCTTAGACAGTGATAGAGACTCTATGTCGGGTGTTTTCTGTTATGTTTTACTGAGTTTGATGTATTCCTACGTACTTTTAGTCAAAAAATGCTTTTTGGTATTTAGGAAATATTTCAGAATAATATAGATATTAGATTATCCTTACATCATGTCTTGGCCTTGTTACCTGAAGGTTATTTAATTCTGAATGCTTCAAAGAACTATGATTAATTAGTTCTGTGAATGGGAATAAAATGAGAAATTTTGTTATTGTGCGAAAGCATTTGGTAGATATTTGGCTTATGCATTCTGTACTACTTGAATGTTTAAAAGCATTATTTTGAGTTGCTTGCATTATGTTTATGTGATACTTTGAAAAATACTTTTATATAGCAGAATTGTGATTATTTTATGAATCATTTGAGATAATATAGAGCGTAGTAAGGAAGTACCTGGCTTCGGACTTAGATAGTTTAGCATGAATCTGAGTCCTTACTCTGCCACTCTTACGCTGCAGGACTATGGACAAGTTAGTTCACCTCTCTGAGTCTTAGTTTTCTTTATGAAGAGACGTGATAGTCCACGATGTTTGCCTCGTGGGGTTGTGAGCTTAAGAATACATGAGCAGGCTGGGCACAGTGGCTCATGCCTGTAATTCCCACACTTTGGGAGGCTGAGGCAGGAGGATTGCTTGAGCCCAGGAGTTCAAGACCAACCTGGGCAACACAGTGAGACCCTGTCTCTATCAAAAAGAAAAAAAAATTAGCTGGGTGTGGTGGCACCGGCCTGTGGTCCCAGCTACTTGAGAGGTGGAGGCGGGAGGATTGTTTGAGCCCTGGAGGTTGAAGCTGCAGATTCCACCACTGCACTTCAGACGGGGCTACACAGTGAGATCCTATCTCAAAAAAGAAGTAGTGGGGAGAACTAGGTACATGCTATCGCAGGCACAGTTTGGTAAATGGAGTGGTCCAAAACTGTTAGGGGATATCTGTTTTTGGAAGCCTATTATAAAGACTAACCCTTAGTACTAATATTTTTAAGCCTGAGAAAAACTCCTTTATGAGATGAGAACTTTTTACAAGCTCAGGGTTCTTATTTCCAGAACTTGTGTATCTTAGAGGACCAGAGGAAAAGGCGAAGGATGAGACAGATAATAGAAGAAAGCTCTGCTTGTGCCTAGATTAGGGTTAAAATGACCCTGATGAATCTCAGTGTAGCACAGGATGATTAGAAGCTTTTGTCCTTAGGTGAGGACACTCGCCTTCATCTCCTTAAATGTGGTCTGTGTCATTCAGCTCTGATCTTTAATAGTATTTAATGGCATAAGGGTAAAAATTTACAGATTTATGTTTTATAGACTGTTTTTCAAGTACTTAGAACAGCAGCATGGTAGTTTAAAGGCTCAGAAATCAGACTGCTTGGGACAGAATCACAGCTCAACCACTTAATAATAGGCTGTGTGACTTAAACTTGTAGTCTACAGAATGGAGATGATACAATTACCTACCTCATAGTTGTGAGAATTTAAATAAATACATACATGTAAACCTCTTAACAGCAGTGCCTGACACCTACCAAGCACTGGATAATAGTAGCCATTTTTATTGTTGTTATTTTATCCAGGCGTGTTTGTAGATTGCATGGAATAATGATCATCAAGATAAGTTTTACTTAGCTTCATGTAACTAAATGTATGCCAACACCTTTGTATTTTTATAAAATAATCAGCACAATGAAATAATTTTAAGATGTACTTTTTGACAAACTAATTAGAGACTTAATTAAATTTGGCTTCTCTTGAGGTGATAGCAATAATCTGTAGTCAATTCTGGTTTTTTAAAAAGACTCCATTCTGGATGTAAGCATGTTTTAAATATAGTTTCTAAAATTAACTAGACCTGATGTTTTAAATAATAAAAATTAGCTTGGGGTTTGAATGCTGTCTTTTTCCTTCTAGGAGATATGTCAGTATTGAATTCTCCCAGACATCAGAGCTGTATAATGCATGTTGATATGGATTGCTTCTTTGTATCAGTGGGTATACGAAATAGACCAGATCTCAAAGGTCTGTATTCTTGCTTACGTTTTAAGAAAATTTATATATTGTTGTAAATACATATTCAAAGAGATTACAAAATCTTTTTAAAAAAATACTGTGATTTTTCTTGGGAACATCAGTTTTTCCAAATTTTCTGTATTCGATTATCAAGGAAGGTATAGAGGAATTACAGTTTTTCTTTCTCCCTGTAGAGATCTTCAGGGAACAATATTCATCTTCCGCTGAAGGATATGTCATCGAAGACTAATGTAGGCAGGATCTGTATTGGGCATTTTCTAAATTTGTATTTGTATTCCTTGTTAATGAATGGAAATTTTATGGTGGCTCTTGTCTGTGAGACTTGGGTCATTATGCTTTCTCTTTTGAGCAAATAACTTGATTAACTGTCCTGATGCCCATGAACATCCCAACGTTTTGATTGTAGGATAATTTTGCATTATTGAATATTGCTAAAATATGTTAAGTTGTGTGGACAGTCTTTGTCTTAGTGAAATTGCAGATGTTTCTGAACTAGTCAGTACTTTAAAAAGCATACATTCTGGGTTTTCCAGTGTTTGCCTCTGTCTGAAAGACACAACTTAATGTTTTCTTCCCTTAAATAAGGAATCACTGTGGCACAGAAGCTGCTGTGTTAAAACCAGGACTTTATTTTTGTCATGGGTAGTGGTTCCTCAGCTCTGAAAGGAATTTTTAGAATGTTAAATAATTGATTTTCATAGAGTAACTTTTTAATGCAGTGTTGATTTTATTTTATTTCTTGGTCCTCAGAATAATGCATTCAGTAAATATATATTTATCCATGCTGTTGCTTTACAAATTTAGAGTAATCTTGTAACTTAACACACATACAAAAGGACATGATACAGGAAAGTAAGTTTATACTAAAGCAAAAATTGAGGGGCTGTATGCTCACGTTTGATAATGTGATAGGTCAGATTGTGATTCCGATGTGTATGTATTTAGTTTCTGTTGCTGTAAAATTGAGAGAGAAGTATAGATGTTAACTCTAGAAATACAAAAAAAGTATACTTAGTGTTTCTTTCCCCACCACTTAACGTCTGAATCTAGAGTCTTGAGTTGCCAGTTTTCTACAATACGAAATCAAACAAAAACCCTGGAAGGCTATTTCAGGCTGAAAAAATGTATCAAAATGGTCACAAATAATTGGCTTTTTTGGAAGTGCTGAGAAACTTAGATGACATTTACATGGTGATTGATAGTCTTTAAAGTATTAGCTTCTTTAAGGATTAATGTCTAAGTAAAGGTAAAGAAAAAAAAGGCATGTTTTAAAAATCCTTTGAAAAATTTTTGCTTACATGTTGTTAACATTCCTGTACCCATATAAAGAAATAATTTAATATTTTCCTCACAGGCAAACCAGTGGCTGTTACAAGTAACAGAGGCACAGGAAGGGCACCTTTACGTCCTGGCGCTAACCCCCAGCTGGAGTGGCAGTATTACCAGAATAAAATCCTGAAAGGCAAAGCAGGTACAAATGAGCTATCTTTGAAGTCTTAGTGCTCCTGTGGACGGCTTCTGGATTTTGCTATTGGCATGGTTGTTACAGAAATGAGAGCAGAGTTGTAGCAATTAGCTTTTTCATTCAGGGCTTTTAAGGATATCACTGTTAGGTTTTGTTGAATTGGAGGGTGACATTTTCCTGAAATAGTGAAGAATGTTTTACAAGATATGATTGATTTGCTTTGTATAAATTTAGATTGGGGATAAAAATCATGGGCATAATTTAAAGAAGCCTCTGTCTATTGTGAGAGTTAATTACTGGTCATTTGATTATTGCATCACAGTAAGAATGTTAAAGTTTGTGGTGTTCAAGATACTTGTATGAGGAAGTAGGATAACAAACAGTAGAACTTTTAATTTATTGGAATTAAAAGTGAACACCAGTAATCATTCTCCATATCCTTTAGTGAACCTATTTGTTATGAGATATAACCTTGTTGCCTCTCTTGACTTTTTAATTTTGGATATTAAGCAAAATCATAAGTTGTACTAGTCATGATACTTATTAAGATTTTCATGTGTCTATTACTTTCTTCCCCTGAGTAAATTCGCTGAGAAACGTTTTCTTAGAAATTAAATTTTTAAAATAATTGATTTGTTTTCTCATGGTTGTTTTGCAAAGCCAAAGAGAATTTTTTTAATTAGTTTCTCAGAAATATATTACCTAGAAAGTAGTCAGAAGTTAGATATACAGTGAAATGGAAAGCATGCAGTTTAGTTTTATTACAGTTATTTCTGTGCCCTTGTTGTCAGTTAAAAAACATTAGGCTGACTTGTCACAATGACTCCAATGAAATTAAGGCAAAAGGAACGCCAGCGAACATCTCTGAGGACCTTTTTTGGGATTAGAGTCTTTTTGTTGGTTTTGAGTACAAAAGAACATAATTGTAGGTACATGTTTACGCTTTGTGTGTACATTTATTTCCAAGTTTTATAAATGTTTTCTTGGTCTTTAAATCTTTGCAGAGATTTTTGAGATTCTAGAATTTTGTGTGTCATGAGTAGGTGTGGAGTAGCTGTTACTGAACTTGACATTTAGTTGTATTATGGTATAGGTAGTGTAAGTATTGGTAGTATGGTTTTTGTGGTAGGTTGGTTTTTCTTTTTGTATTTTCTATGTGCTATTAAACAGGTGAAATCTTAAGTTCTAGAAAATAAGAAATAAATAGCTTAAGGAAGTACACAATACTTGTCATATATTAGGCACTTAGGAAATACTAAAGAATGTTGAAAGAAGAAAAACCACCATGTATATACGTGCAGTAGCATCTTCAGTGCTCAGAGTCTCTCTGGTGGGTAGTCTTGTTACACACGTCCTTTTATCGGCAGTCTACATTTAAAATTTTGACCTTGACAAGCTCACATTCCTTAGGAGTAGCAGAGAGCTAGTTCTCTTTTGTCTTTTCTTCTGTTACAATCTTACTATAAATGGTTTATTAACACAATACTGTCATTGGTTACTTAATTGTCTTCATCAGTTTAGTCACCTAATTTTTACAACGTTTTAATGACCTTCTATAATCACATCCCCTTCACATCTAAATGTGGGTGGTAAACCAGAAGGGAAATATTGGGAGAAATACTTAAATTTCACTTGCCATTGAAAACTGTCAAAAGGAGATTGTCCTGTCACTAGAAAAGGTGATATGACAGTTTGTATTTTGTACTCTTACTTTAACTTGATGTCATTTACTTTTATATCCTAAGCCTTTTCGTGCATTAGGAGCTCACCAGAATATTTGCTACATATAAAATGAATAGATTATCCTTTATTATAAAATTTGATTACAGCTAAGCTTGTGCTCAGAACTTTTTTCAATGCTTTTGTTCCTCTTTGCTTGTTATTCCCTGATCTTTCTTTCTCTGGGTCATTATCAGACATGGCACCAAATAGAAAAATATTGAGGATCGGTTTAGGAATTAGAATCTTTGGCTTCTGTGCACTAGCTTTGAAAAAAAAAAAAGATCAGTCTAATGTTTGGCTTATATGTCTAGACAACGTATGAGGACAAATAGCATCCTTAGTCCTTTTTGAAACTTGAGTTTCTTAGTTGTCATATCCAAAAGCTCTTTAATTAGACCAGTGCAACCAGGGTATCTCATCCATCCATGACTTCTTTTGGAGGCTGCTTCCTGAGCAACGCTCAGTAGTGGCACTTCTCATTGATGATCTCATTGTTTGGAACAATTTATGCTCCAAATTTCATGGTTGGGGCCTTTTACCCCTTCCTGGATTTCCAGGATACAGATGTTTTCTGTCCCATCGACAGCTTCAGTTTTCATTCTAAAGAACAACAGTTTTAAAAATCGTATTAGTCATAGATTTATTCTCAGCGATTTCTTTTTCACAGACTTGGGTCCTGGCCTCTGATTTCTCCAACCGTTTCTCCACATTCTCCATGTGCCCGTCTAGTTTGTCAAGTTTTGATGAGCAGTTCTCTACTTTGCCCTCCAGTGAGGACAGTGTGTCCCTGCATTTCCCTGAATCTCACATGAAGCAACTCACTCCGCTCGTGGAGGGACCCACGCATTCTGCTGCACTGTGGAACAGGTCAGCCAGCCCAGTGGAGAGGAACACGGTGGTGCTGCCTCTCAGGCCAGGGCATTGGGGGCGCATGGACCACAGAGACTGTTCTCTCCTCAAGCATAAGTTTTCTGTTATTTTCAAGACAGTATCTTAGATAATAGCCCCTCAGATATCAAAGTCAGGTAATTCTGCAACTTGTAAGGCATAACTCATGGTTACACCATGGTTACAAGACCGTTGGTTGTGGCTGTTCAAGCTTCAGCACTCCTTTTTTTGGGGTCTAGTAGCACCCTCTGTTGAAGAGTGATACTGACAGTCCTGAAATTCTTACAGTTTTTCAGCTTAGATGAATGGACTATTAAAATTTATATTTAGCCTTTTAAAACCGTCCAGAAACACTGGGTAGTCTGCTTGGGATTCTGTCTTTAATTTGTAATAGTATAGCTAGCATATGTTACTCATATGTCAGAAACTATAGCTCACATTACACACTCTGCTGTTCTGAAGCAAGTAGGATTTGACCCCACTGAGATGCCAATCAGTTTGATTTGCATTTATGCTGTATATATATGGTTGCTGAAATCCCGAAATGCTTGTATGGGTTGCATAGTTAGATGAAAGATGTTGATGATTACTAGTCAAACCAGGAAGAGTTGTTTAAGCCCATGAAGCCAGAGACTTTGCCAGTTTTCCTGGTGGTGCATTAACTTGGCTGACTTTTCACAGAACAGTAAATCTGAAATAAACAGAAGAGAAATGCTGGATTTGTTAGTTATGTATTGTTACAGTGTACTCAGATTTGTCTGGAATAGCTGAAGTGATATATTTTGGCTTTGTTTTACTAATGGTATTTTTGTTTATAATAGTAGAGATGTGGCTGAGATTGTGGTTTTAGAATGTGGTTTTTTTTTTTTTTTTTTTTTTTTTTTTTACAGCTTACTCTTCTTGGAACCTAATAGTATCCCAAGAGACCTACGATGAAGTTGTGTTTTAATTTATTTCTTAATTACTAGTGAAGCTAAAGGTGGGAAAGGAAGTAAAGTGGCATGCAGCCAGTAGGCTCTCCAGATTGTGCGCTTTTGTATTCTTGTGTAAAGTTGTAAACTTGGTTCGGATATTAAGAGATGTTGGTAAGCCACACTGAGCTCCAGTTGTGTTTCCTGAAGCATTGGTACTCTGATCACACTTGAATGTTTTTAATTGAACATGCATTATTAAACCAAAATACAATTACCTGTAGCAGGGGATAATGTGATGTGTGTTCAAAAGAAAAAGCTTGAATTTAGGATGAAACCTCTTCATGGTTTGTGACCTACTAAATTATTGTTTGATCAGATAGATGGTAGGAATTTCATGTTTGTTGTACATGTTGATTAGCTTTAAGTTTTGCAGATAGTTTTTTAGGAAACAGCACGAATATTCAGAGAAATTTATATTTTTCATTAACTTTTCCCCATTACCGAGAGCTGTAATGGTTAGTCCTTGTAAGGTTATAGGAGGGAGTTCATCTCCCTGATCACTTCTCATCCATGTCCACCTCAAGGGACTATGTGTTATAGGATATTCTATATTTATCTTCTGGTGTATTTAAAAAAAAAAAAAAAAAAAAAACTCCCAGGACACTTTGAATTTATTATAAGTTTTTATCTGCTGATGAAGAATATAATGGAAGCAAACCATTTTAGAGTTACAGAGTTTTCTTTTATTAGATAAGGAGATAATGCCAATAGAGATAACTGTGTTTGGAATTTACTAAACATTTTTATATGAAAGTAATGGAAAACAAATTTCTTGAAAAAGTTAGGGAAAATCAGTTTATAATATATAACCATTAATTTTTTTTAATTCTTAAAAGCAGATATACCAGATTCATCACTGTGGGAGAATCCAGATTCTGCACAAGCAAATGGAATTGATTCTGTTTTGTCAAAGGCTGAAATTGCATCTTGTAGTTATGAGGCCAGGTATGTAGAAGTTATGTGTTATAATTCTTAATGAATAATTTGGTTAATTATTTTTATATAATTTTTTGAACTGTAATCTTTTGAAGTGGATTCAGACCTGCCAGTCAGGCTAGTGATTTAAACGTTACAGACGTGTTATGGAAATAAATGGTTTTAGCCTTAATCATTTCATTTATGCCCCCCACAACCCCTCACCAGTGCTAGATAACTTTAAACAAACAGCTTAGTAGTTCCCTGATGAGAACCAATAGGTCCTGTAGTAGGAACCAAAAGAAATTGGGGATTGTCATTTTTATTGTCTTTTGAAGCATGAAATAAAAGAATTAGATTGTTTTTGAATGGAAGAGGACTTTAATATTTATTTACTGTAATCTTTTGTTTTTATTGCTAAGAAAAATCTCTTGTAATCTATTCTTCCTGATACGCAGTTTTTTTAATGTTAAAACCCAATTGCCTATTCAATTGTAAGTAATTTAATTATTAGCATTCCTAATATTTCTTCACTTAAAAGTGGTAATAGTGTTGTCAGCTTGTTAGCACCAACTTTTTGAATAGGTCTTTATCTTACAGTGATCTGAAACCATAATTACAATTGGCTGTTTCAGTGTAGGAAGAAACATACACATATATATAATTCCTTATAATTTAAAAAATCTTTTTGAAATAATTGGAATAGTTGTAAAAGTAGAGGGAGTAATAATTAAAAAGAGAAGTCTTAATTTTTTTTTTTACCCTGTTGACCGAACACAGACATTTTTACCTATATAACACAGCAAGCCCTCACACATAGCCGGCAAGTGTTAAAGTATTCAATAATTTCAAAACGAAACAGTCTTAGATCAGTTACATTTTTTTTGTTTTTTGTTTTTGAGATGGAGTCTCGCTCTGTTGCCCAGGCTGGAGTGCAGTGGCACCATCTCAGCTCATTGCAAGCTCTGCCTTCAGGGTTCACGCCATTCTCCTGCCTCAACCTCCCTAGTAGCTGGGACTACAGGTGCCCGCCACCACGCCCAGCTAATTTTTTTGTATTTTTTTTAGTAGAGACAGAGTTTCACCTTGTTAGCCAGGATGATCTCGATCTCCTGGCCTCGTGATCCACCCGCCTCAGCCTCCCAAAGTGCTGGGATTACAGGCATGAGCCACCACGCCCGGCCCAGTTACATCTTTTTAATCTTGATTCAAAGTTGTGGCTATTCAAGCATCTAATCTGAAGAAAAGATATTTGAGATCAGCATCGTCTAATCATAATAGTTTTTAATTTGCTAATTATTTTAAAGTATATTTAAGTAAAAGCATTAAGTTTAAACATGCATGCTTATATTCTAAATTGTTTTCCATTCATGACATGCCAAACTTTTCCTCCCAGGCTAACTTTGCCTTTCTCATAAACAGAATTATGTTCTAATGGTTTTCATTGTCACTTGATGCTGTGGCCAAGGAATTGAAACTCACTTTAAATGATAATTAAGTCAAATACAAGTACGTTTTGAATTGTTATACTGCTTTTTATTAGCACAGGCACTCTAGAGCTGAGTTTATGTTGTGCTCAGTAGGCTAGTCTCTTTTTTCCTACTAAGTTATTGAATGGTGGCCTGGACTTCAGATGGCTAGACAGTTACGTGTGTAGTATCTGGAGGGTGTGATGAAGCCCAGAAATATTCCCAGTCCTTGAATTTCTCTAGTTGGTAAAATGCAAGTTCCGTTTACCCTTGCTAGGTTGCCTCTGCAGGGTCTCCCTTTATACCTTCATACCCAGTCCCCACCAAGATGAATGCTGGCTGGGAAGTAGGACTGCCTCCAGGTGAAAGTGTCACCAGCTCTGGTGGCTTTGGACTCCAGGAGCCACAGTTGTGTCTAGGCACTAGGCTTCTGTTGGGTCTTTGGATGGTTGGGTCTTTTATTTATCCACGGATGGTGACTGTCAAACTTCATGCCTTGCAAAATAATTGGGGTGACAATATATGACGACAGAATACTATATAGTGAGCCATTCAAGTGCCACTTAAGTGCAGATGTTTAAGAAGATCCATAAAGTGTTGAGAATGAATTTAACTTGAAGAAAAAAAGTGCAACCATGAGATTTTTGTCCCTTAATTGTAATTTTCTGTTTTCTAGAAGACTATTCCTAATGAAAGTTTCTAGAAAATAGTTTCTGGATACTTGTTTTGTGGCCATCCAACGGGTTATATTTTCCTTATCGGAGGAAAATTTTTTTAACAGGTACAAGTAGTTGCATAAGAGAAATGTTTCTGAGTTTGGAGTAGGGGCTAGATTGTGGGGATGATCTGCTCAGTTTTATGCACTGGTGAGTTTTCACTATACATAGCCTAGTAACGGGGCCAGCAAAGGATAGAATGTGAATATGAAATGGTAGAAATACAAGGTAGAATGTGTATATGTGGGTCACAGTTTGCACTGCTGTTAGTAGTTGGCCTGTACTTACAGTAGAGAGCAAACTTTGTATGGAATAAATGAGAAGAAGGCAGATTGTACATGAATAGATAATGATACACAGGTATCCTAGAATCATAGATTTTTAAAGTCAAATAAGTTCTGAACCCCATTTTCATGTGCTTTTGTAAGGACCCACTACCTTTCTTACTTTATGGATGTATTTTAGTATGTAGAATGGACAGTGATAGTGATTTGATGGCAATTTTTTTTTCCTTCTGGAGACGAAGTCTTGCTTTGTTGCCCAGGCTGGAGTGCAGTGGTCCTTGCTTGGCTCACTGCAACCCCTGCCTCCCAGGTTGAAGCAATTCTCCTGCCTCAGCCTCCCAAGTAGCTGGGATTACAGGCTCCCGCCACCACGCTTAGCTAATTTTTGTATTTTTAGTAGAGGTGGGGTCACCATCTTGGCCAGGGTGGTCTTGAACTCCTGACCTCATGATCCGCTCACCTTGGCCTCCCAAAGTGCTGGGATTACAGGCGTGAGCCACCGCAGCCGGCCAGCAAGTTTTTAATATTGTTGAAAACAATGCCAAATACAGCTGTCTGAACAAAGCATATTGCAGACAGAGTATGTCCTCTGTGCTTTAAATGTGGGAATAAGCTGTTTTTGCAGCATACACTTAATGCAGTTTTGGTAATTTGTCCTGCATGGGATTTTAGTTGTAATAGATGAGTCATGGTAATGAAGAGTCACTTTGGACTTTGTTATAATTGTCTTTACTCATTTATTTTCTATGGAACAAACCTCATTTCCCAGCCATCTTCAAGGTATTTGGCTTCCCTTAGTATGGCAAACCTAAGGCAAGCCAAAGGAAAAAGGTTTTCCTTTTTTGTTTTTAACTTCCTTATAGTGTCTGATGGCTTTTAAACAGTTTTCTCTGGGTACATTTTACATGAGTAGCTAAGTAGATGTACCATAATTTACTAAGTAATGTGTCTCAGAAAATTTTTGCATAAATAAATGCTTTGAAAAGGAAAATATTGTAAATATAAGAACATGATCTTTACAGGGATTATAAACACATTTTTTTTCTTTTTTTTCTTTTTGAGACAGAGTTTCACTCTTGTTGCCCAGGCTGAGGTACAGTGGCACAATCTTGGCTCACTGCAACCTCCACCTCCCAGGTTCAAGCAATTCTCCTGCCTCAGCCTCCTGAGTAGCTGGGATTACAGGTGCGTGTCACCACGCCCAGCTAATTTTTTTGTATTTTTAGTAGAAACAGGATTTCACCATGTTGGCCAGGCTGGTCTCAAACTCCTGACCTCAGGTGATCCATCCACCTTGGCCTCCCAAAGTGCTGGGATTACAGGCGTGTGCCATTACGCCTGGACTATAAACATATTTGGTTTTTTTTTTTTGAGATGGAGTTTTGCTCTTGTTGCCCAGGCTGGAGTGCAATGACGTGATCTCGGCTCACCGCAACCTCCACCTCCCAGGTTCAAGCGATTCTCCTGCCTCAGCCACCCGAGTAGCTGGAATTACAGGCATGCGCCACCACTCCTGGCTAATTTTTAATTTTTATTAGAGACAGGGTTTCTCCATGTTGGTCAGGGTGGTCTCGAACTCCCCACCTCAGCCTCCCAAAGTGCTGGGATTACAGGCGTGAGCCACCGTGCCCAGCCTTATAAACACATTTTTAAAAGATGAGTTATCTTTAATTTGTAAACTCAGCTTTTACATGCTGAATCTATATATCTGGCATAATTATTACCTGAAGTTTACCCTTTTCAACACTAGACCTTTTTTCTGCTTTGTTTCTGATAACGTTTCTAAACTATTTTATGTTTCTATATGTATGTCTAAACTGTTAGGTTTCTACTTTCCTGCATTAGTGGACAAAGCTTGTTGACCATAGGTCATCGTTTCTAGGCGAGTGCAGGGTCGTCCCCATGGACATCATGGAGTTTGCTTTATTTGCCATCCTGTACCCAGCACCTCGCTGAGTCCTCGACACATTAAGAATTGTTTTCTTTACAACTCTTGTCATTTACCTTCCACTTAGGTATTTCTTATCTACTAGGGACTTAGCACTGAGGCCATTTATAATATTACTATTTTTATAAACATAAAAAGTGCATGTGATTATGCATCTACCGCTGAGTAACCTGGAGGAGAGGACTCTTCCTTCTTGGCTCTCAGAGTCTGAATGCTGGGAGGGTGCCAGAGGCCTGTGAGTAATTGGCGATTGTTTGTATATGTGTTTCTTAAAATGGGCACGTCTTCATGCTGTGTAGTTAGTAAATGTTTATTGAACAGATACATCGAATGACCATTATCGTATTATATAATAATATGTAGTTTAGTGAAACATTGCTTTATTATTTTGCTTATTTTTACTCTAATTTTTTTTCTTGATTCTTTACAGAGTGATAAAATAGAATTTTACTGATTATGTATAGTTCCATAATTATAGTTTTGTGGTGAGTGCTCCAAATATCAAAGGTAATGTGGGGCATTGAGACACACAGATTTAAAATTTACCATTTTCAATTAGGTCCCTCAAAGTTCTGGAACCCTGGCTCCTGCCCAGAGTGATGTCCTACCATGTACAATGCTGTTGGCATCTCAACCACTGTGGAGCCACTTCAGGAGCATGGAATTGGTCAATTGGGAATTGGGTGGTAATAGGATGAGTACATTTTGTCTGTTTGTCACATAGCACTGTTTTGTGTAGTTCTTTTTGTTTATATTCTTTGTCTTTGGGGGATGAATCCTGGCCAAACTGTGCCGTGTATTAGGGGAAGAAAACCTCTTTTTGACAGCATATTCCTGCTCTGTGGTGGTTGTGATATCACCAGCATATGGCATGCTGGCATCTCTGCAAAGGGGCCAGAGGTATGAGTTTTATGAGAAAGCTTCAGATACAGACAAGAGCCAAACCTGGTCTTTTAATGACATGGTTGGCACATCTACATGTGTCATGTTTGCACTGTTCAGACAGTTGTGACTTTATTTGGGGGGAAAACAAGCCTGTAAATTTTAATGCCTATCTTTAACCCCTGTTGAGAATGGAGTTCAGTGGAAATTATAAATTAGTGGCATGGGGAGATATCAACATATTTGACAAATATTTGAGTTTTAAACTTCCTAGAATAACTCCATTTGTGTTTTGTTCTCTCTCTAGGCAACTTGGCATTAAGAACGGAATGTTTTTTGGGCATGCTAAACAACTGTGTCCCAGTCTTCAAGCTGTCCCATACGATTTTCATGCATATAAGGAAGTCGCACGAACACTGTATGAAACATTGGCAAGGTACAGTGTATCAAATTGTCATTTTGTGTTTGTTTTCCTTCTCTTAGCTGAGAGTAAAGATAGTTCAATGTTTCTTTAGGATTGTCGGGATCACTTTTGTTAGACTTTTCTCTCTCAGGAACTGCTCCTCAGCATCCCAGGTTGAGACCTTCTTTCTTTGGGCAGTTTCCAGGTAGCTGAATCTCAAAGGATAGTTTTGTATTGCCAAAATTGTTCATGTGCTTCCTTGGTTGATGTAAGATCTGATTATTCACTTACATTACTTCTAGTCTGTGGTTCTGATTTTCTTCCCATGGAGCCAGATAGATGAAGGATGGAATTTTTTAACCTGGTTATTCTCTTTTATTTCATTTTAATTATGGTTTTGTTCAAACTTAGAACTGATGAGTTGATAACAAGTGGAGACACTTTAAAACCTTGAACTTCTTAAAATCATTGGATATGCCAAGAGTTAGTTTTCATAAAAGTGGGTCTTTATTAATAGTTTCAAAATAGTTGATGAGTTGGCTTGAGAAAAGGTGATTAATGTTAAAAATATTTAAAATTGTAGATGTATTTAAAAGTATTTAAAAATGTAGATATATTTAATATTAACTCAGAACTGAAATTTGTTAAAAGTATAACCAGCCTATGTATGCTGTAAACCAGGGGTCAGCATAGTTCTCTGAAGGGAGCCAGATAAAGTTTCTGTCACTCAACAGAAGTACTCCATTCTGCGTTGTGAGTGGAAAGCAGCCGCGGGAAATGTATATGAATGGGCTTTGTGTAGTTCCAGTAAAAATGCATTTACTAGATGATAGGCCAATGTTTGTCAACTCCTGGGCAGTTTAATGTTCCAAGAGATAGACTTCTTGCCTCTGTCTTCACCTCTGCCTCTTCCTTTTTATGCATTACTTTGAACACCAGTACTGCTAAGTACAGGTGACTGCTAGATGCTGCTAGTCTCAGAAAGGAATATCTAATCCTTGCCCTTGTGGGAGCTTGCTTTAGTAGGAGAGAGAGAAAATGTAAAGGAACTGATTGTTTCCTGGCATCAGTATATAGGAGGGAGTGCTGATGAATGATAAGCCACTTACTATAGCTATCCTATTAACACAAAGAGAACACACTAATTAACTTTCCAGGTATAAGTTGGGTAACTAAATAAATAAATCCCAAATACAGGAATGTTGGTATTGTCAAGTGGAATGTGCTTTAAATCCTCTTTGAAAGGTGAAGTCAGTGGTAGAATCCATATGAGGGCTAGGTAGGGATGGGTGACTGAGGTGAGTACTGTGGTGGTCCTGTGTCCTGCGTATTGAAGCCCTAGAGCAAACCATCAGCCTGTGCCTGAGGTTAGGAGGATGTGAGAGAGAGCTGTGACCACACTCCTATACAGCCACATGCACACCGTCCTGGTAGAAGGCTGGAGACGGTTTCAGTGGCATGTTTCTATTCTCAGGGGAAAAATATCCAGTGTTGTTATTCTACCACCCTTGGGAAATTCTGTCTCAGCTTCATATTCTCCCTGCCCCAGGGCAACTTTCACTCTGAAGCAGAATGCCTCATACCAGGCATACCCTTCTGTTCTTAAAAATGTCACAGTTTAAGCCTAAACAAAACATACCTATTTCTTTAATATAGAGAGATTCTTAATAGAGATATTAATCTGATTGTAATCTGCCTATAGTAAGGTGTAGGTGAGAGATGAGGACCGCCCTCCTAATGTACATTACCAAGTGGATTATGAAAGACATGGTTTTGATCCTTAGGCCTCTTAGGTTTCCTCCCATTTTCGGTCCAGTTCTATATCGTGGTTTCTTAGTCCTTATATTACTGTGGGGGCCACATAGGAGCTCTTGTCTTCCTTTCTCTTTTCTCTAATTACAACAAATCCTTTTTGTGGATAGATCCTGTGAGATGATTTTCTAAAATGTGTTTTCAGATGCAGAGAGTGTAGATGCTCTTCTCAGACAAGCAGTTGGGATGACTGGCCACTTTTTCCTTCTGTATTCTAGGCCTGCTACAGTGAATGGAATTTAGCTGATATTTTTGTTTTAGGAGAGCGGGAATTAACTGATTGACTGATTTGTCTCACTTTTCTGTTCCTTAAAGGAGTCTCATAAACCATTAGATTAAATGTTTTGACAGTTCAAATTCACTCACCGGTTTTTAACTTTTCAAAGGTTTATGGAAGTATTGTCAGTATAGAGAAACTGAAATAATAATTTATGCTGTATTTTTGTTTTTTTTGTGTTTAAATTTTTTTTTGTTGGTTATTTTACTCAAACACTTTCGTATCCTATATGCTGTATTTTGGTAGTTAATAAGGAGAAAGAGAACACACTAATTAACTTTGTAGTTAAAAGTTGGGTGACTAAAATGGTACTTCAGCCAATTCATTTAAAATGCCTTGTGAGGAAATAGAAAAAAGATAGGGTAAGAAGCCTTTATTCAGCAACACCGGGTCTACTAGATGGTGGTTGTGGCTGTGATTCGTTGCGTTTGCTCTGTGTTGATAGCTACACTCATAACATTGAAGCTGTCAGCTGTGATGAAGCACTGGTGGACATCACCGAAATCCTTGCAGAGACCAAACTTACTCCTGATGAATTTGCAAATGCTGTTCGTATGGAAATCAAAGACCAGACGAAGTGTGCTGCCTCTGTTGGAATGGGTTAGTATCTAGCTTATCTTGTACTCAAAAGAGTTGCTTTAAGATTCTTGAATATCAGTTAATTTTAAGGAGTTTTTGTTTTTATTAGCTTCCTCTCACTTGTAAAAGTTTTTAGCATTCCTTGCAATTGTGTGATACACGACATAAGTGTTGGAAATATAAGTAAGTGGCTGATAATCTTCACAATAAATAAGTTGGAATATTTCTTACTTGTTCCTAGAAGGTTGGAAAGGTTTAATTCAACATTTGTAAACAATTTTTTTCCCCCAAAAGTGAACGGAAGTTGTATTTAAAGCTAGGTGGTGGTATGGGTTTAGAGTTACATGTTAAGTCTGAGTCTTGTTACTCTCTGCACCTTAGCCTCCCGGCATATGGAGCTGTTCCTGTCTTCACTCAGTTCTAGAAGTCACCCTGACTCCAAGTGCTCTCAGTAACTATTCAGTCTCTCCTCCGTCTGCATCCATGCCCTCTTTAAGCCTTGCATTTTGTTTCCGCAGCTACTCCCAATACTTACCCTGCTCTTGTTGATTCTTGCAGCCGTGTCCTCTGGAACTCTCTCTTTCATACTTAAGCTTCCCCGAGTCATCTCTTCCTTTCTTAACCCACTCATTGCCTTCTGGCGAGATACCCCTTTTCTTGCCATTCTGTTACTAAAGCCAGTTTGTCGCTGCCATACTCAGTGTACCACAGGCTTGGAAGGCAAAGTTAACTTTGTCTTAGCTTGTTCAACTATGATTCCTCCGTCTTCATCCAAAAACTCTTCTTCCTCCAGAGTTCCCTGTCTCCTCTGTACCCATGAAATTTACTGATGACTGAGTGGTGATGCGGAGAGGCTAATGCCATTGAAAGAAGAATTTGTTACTTCCATTTCCCGAGAGGAGGGGCATACCATGCTATGCAGGACTACTGGGCAAGCACCAGGGTGGTTAGGAGACAGAAACAGAAGGAGTGGTGGAACGAAAGCCTAGGCTCCAGAGCCTTTGTTAGCGTTTTTTGTTTGTTTGTTTTCAGAAAGGCAAGGCAGGGCTGAGGAAACACTTTAGGAGTGGCTAGTTTGAGTAATTCTGGTGGGCTGTGGGCCATAGGGTCATCCCTAGTTGCCTGGTAGCTGGCCCTGGGGCAGTTTGGGGCAGGAGGTGGTTAGGTTGCATATGACAAGTGTGCTTCCAAGTAAGAGGCTTCCTGTCTTTAGAAATGAGCCAGCCCTGGGAGGGCAGTCTCTCCCCAGCCAGCAGGATTGTAAAGATTTCAAAACACCACAAGATACAGAAAATAAAAAGTATGATTAATACATTCCCAGCATTCCTACAGCTACTGGCTGGCTTACCTTTTACCCCCTGGTGTTGACCCACAGACGTTGGTAACATTTCAGTTAGGAATTCTGTATTCCATTGTCAGGCGCAGTTTTATTTTTTTGTTTTTAATTGTCCTTAATTTTCATTTATAAGTGATCATATGAATCCATTCTCTTAAGTTCAAGCATATGTAGTGCCAAAGTCCCACTTTATATTTCCGCTCCTCAGTTCCTTCCCTTCCCCTGAACTCACTACTTCTGTCATTTTGGTGTGGCTTCCCAGAACTTGCCCTCTTCATGAACCTCTGTATTTACTTTAGGAAAGTGTATAGTTTTTACATAAGTCTTCTGTAAAACAAAGATATGTCCTCTGTGTCTGGAGATTTTCGTATTCACAGAGAAGCCCACCTAGCAGCTGAGCCCTGCACATCCCTGCCCCTTCCTCAGGGCTTGGTGTCCTTTTCCTTCACCTCTTCTGTGGCCCCTGCCCACACTCACACGGTGAACCTCACTGCCTCTCTGCGTTTTGAAGACTCTTCTACCCTCAGTTCCTGCTGGTTCTTTGGTCTTTCTGGTTTCCCCAGTCCAGTAGCACTCTTTTATTCTCGTTTCCCTACAAGTCCTGGCTCCTGTGGTTGGGAACATGAACTACTCTTTGATCATGGCCTTCACTTCCTACAAATACCCACTCTTAAGATCAGGACTGCTCATGCCTGTAATCCCAGCACTTTGGGAGGCGGAGGCGAGTGGATCACGAGGTCAGGAGATCCAGACCATCCTGGCTAACGTGGTGAAACCCCGTCTCTACTAAAAATATAAAAAAATTAGCCAGGCGTGGTGGCAGCGCCTGTAGTCCCAGCTACTCAGGAGGCTGAAGCAGGAGAATGGCATGAGCCTGGGAGGCGGAGCTTGCAGCAAGCCGAGATCGCACCACTGCACTTCAGCCTGGGTGACAGAGAGAGACTCCGTCTCAAAAACAAGCAAACAAAAAAAAATAAGATCAGGATTGCTTTCTCCATTCCTGCTTCTGGGTAGATGCTGAAATGGCACTTGTGTTAGAGCAGAGAGAAACCTCTGTCCCGGTACTCTACTGGGTATACTCTGAAATGCTTAGCAAAATTCTACACCTTATTTAAAATAATCAAAATTTATTTTCATTGTTTTTAGAAACTTGATAGATAACCTGTATGAAAAGATCTTTGTTGGGAAATTTAAGGAATAATTGTGACTATTTCTTGGATGACTTTTTTTTTTTTTAAACAGGTTCTAATATTCTCCTGGCTAGAATGGCAACTAGAAAAGCAAAACCAGATGGGCAGTACCACCTAAAACCAGAAGAAGTAGATGATTTTATCAGAGGTCAGCTAGTTACTAATCTACCAGGTAAATACAAATATTTTAACAATACTTTTATTACAGGCATTATAAGTCCTTTTTCATGTCTATAATATAGAACTATGAGACCTCTTTTTGCCTAGACATGAATATTATAAAAATTTTTAAGTCTTACTGAGTGCCATGAAAAACAAAATTTGGAATTCTGCATTGAATATCCCCTCAAATGATTTGTCAGGACCCTAATGTTACATTTTTGTTCTGCTTCTAATGGGTTTTACTTTAGGCATTTCTCAAGTAGCAAGATTCTAAGAAACAATGTTAAAAGGGTGGATGATGAAATTGACTTTCAGTCCTTTAAATAAATGATTATTGAAATAGTTGACTCCTGGGCCAAAGATAAAAGTTTTGAGCATTGATTCTCCTATTTCATGCTGCAGGACTAGCGACATGTTTCTGAGTTTATTAAACAAGTAGTTTAAAAGTAAAGCAGCATGTGTGTGAGCTATAGTAGGAAAAAGGAAGCCTACAGAAGGATTGTATTTTCAGTGGACCCACTCATGGAAGAAAACCTTCCATCTTAACCTTTCTCACCTAAGGGGCAGGATGTTTAATTATTTCATATTTTTGTGTAGTTACCTATTTATTATAATTAGCCTGTGTCAGCTTTGTAAAGTCTTCATCTTCATTTATAGTGAAAGTTTTAACATTCATTTGTTAAAAGTAGATTTAGAGGCATTTTTAGATGCCTATTTTTAAGCCTAATAAAAATGTCCAAACCAACTTAGAAGTTTCTGTTAACAGGCTATAAATATTAAATGACAGAAATGGGATTTTATGGTAGGTTAGTTTTAAAGCTTCCTGACCCCCTTAGTATATAACTTAAAATGATGTATTAGTGTCAGAAATGTGTAATATGACATTTTTGATGGTTAGTTTTACATTTAATTTGAGAATACTTTATAAAATCAAACTAGCAGGTTATCTTAGTAGACAGCACAGTTTGAACAGTTTTAATAAGAAATCTTACTGCAGTTTTCTGTAAGAAGGAACTGGTATATTTAAAGCTGCATGTAAATTTTGAGTTTTAAGTTTATTACACTAGCCATCTCTATTAGTTTTCTAGGGGTGCCATAACAGAGTACCACAGACTGGGGGGCATAAACTACAGAAATGCGTTGTCTCACAGCTCTGGAGACTGGAAGTTCAAGATCAAGGTGTCAGCAGGGTTGGCTCCTTCTGAGGCCTCTCCTTGGCTTGTAGGTGACCCCCCTCTCCCTATGTCTTCACATGGCCTTCCCCATATGCATGTCTCCGTCGTGATCTCTTCTTTTGAGGATACCGGTCATGTTGGATTAGGCGCATCCATATGACCTTGTTTTATCTTAATTACCCCTTTAAAGATTCTGTGTCCAAATACAGTCAGTCACACTGGCTGGGCGTGGTGGCTCACACCTGTAATCCCAGCACTGTGGGAGGCCGAGGCGGGTGGATCACTTGAGGCCAGGAGCTCAAGACCAGCCTGGCCAACATGGTGAAACCCTGTCTCTACTAAAAATACAAAAAAATTAGCCAGGGGTAGGTGGCACATGCCTGTAGTCCCAGCTACCCGGGAGGCTGAGGCACAAGAGTCGCTTGAGCCCGAGAGGCAGAGGTTGCAGTGAGCCAAGATCGCACCACGGCACTCCAGCACGGGTGACAGAGTGAGACTATGTTGAAAAAACAAAACACAACAAAAGAAAAAAACAAAGTACTGGGGTTAGGACTTCAGTAATTTGGGGAAGACACAATTTAGTCCAAAACACCATCTTTAAATTGAACGCTTTTTGTAGTTTTCTTTATGGTGGTGGTGGTATTGTTTTTTAATAGAAATAGGGACGTTTTAGCTACTTGACCTAGTAATCCTACTTCATTTGCTTCATGGCTGGAAAGACTTTACTTCTTGAAGGGCAAGTGTGAAGTTACATGTCCTGGCCAAGCTGAGGCACAGCCTTGAATTTCCTAAGGGATATTTGAAAGGGCAGCAGAGCTGGCCTTCTCTTCTTCAGAGCCAGGGCCTGCATCGCTCACGGTGGTCCGTGTGGTTTTCGTAAAATCCCCAAATCCTTAACCTGACTGTTACAGAACATTTCAGGTCTGTAAAATATCTGCCTTCTCCATTGTTACTCCTGTCCTGAAGTGTGTTCCACAGATTAGAAGCTGTTCCTTTAAAGAGGGTTTCATACACGAGAGGGAACCTTCTGTGGTGGAGGGGTTTGTACAGTGAAAGATCTGAGAATTACTTTAGGAAAGAACCCTGTTTATCTTTGTTAGACTAGTAATTTCTCAAAGATATTTGGTGATAAATTTATAGTACCTATTTATATCTTATGGAACATGCTTTGGGGAACTTGGTCCTATAACCAATAACCAGGAGGAATTCAGTGGTAACTTGCCCCATCTCTAACCTCTTTAGTCCCTTGTACCCATAAATGTTTAGCGACTACATATGTGCTGCGCACAGTAATACACAATTAGAATAGCTACATAAGAAGGAAAAATACAATAACAAGTTTTTGCTTTAGGAGACTATGATCTGGTGACCTAATGAAAGAAAGGATGGACCCCCACGACTGTTACAGTTTGCAGAACCGTTTCTACTTCTTCTTTGGAACTTTGCAGGGCTTTTCACCCTTGCATGCACTCTTGAATGAAGGACCCTCTGCACCTCATTCAGCTTTTGCTGGGTTTGTGCATCCAGCATATGAATTCCATCTCTGTCCCATTTTCAGAGAACCACCATGATCACGTAGGTGTTCATAAAATCTGCACTAATACAGTAGCTACTTAGCCAAATGAAGCTAGTACAGTTTAGAGTTAAAGTTGAATAAAACTACCAATTCAGTTCCTCACTTGCCCTGGCCACATTTCAGGTGCTCAGTGGTCACATGGAGCAAGGTTCTCCCGTATTGGGTAGCAGACCAGAACATTTCCATCATTGCCGAAAGTTCCGTTGAACAGCACTCGTGTAGATGGTGAAAACTTTATTCTTTGAAGTTTACTCCTCTGTGTCTGTATTGGATAGCCAAGTTCTGGACGCCAAGGAGGGAACATTCTTGGCCACTTTTAACCTAGGGTAGTAGTTCCCCTTCAAGGACAGACGCCAGGTCTTGTCCCAGTTGCTTGACCAGGAACCTCCTTCACTCTTTCTTCTCTTTGAGATTTGGTTCTAAAGGAGCGTATTTTCCTTTACCTTCTCCTTAATAGGTGGCTGCACTGTTTGGGCCTGGAGCCCCCCTTACTTTGTCCATAGAGTTGCCATCTTTCCCTTATAAAAACCTACTTAATTGACGCATTTAGTTAAAACTAGCAGCCTTCTTCAAGGTTTTGGTCCTGGCTCCAAGTTTAATTTTCCCACCCGCACTCAATAGGAGTTGGAGGTACACCACAGCCCCTGCCTCCCTCCCCCACCTCCAGGTCAGGCCATTTCATTCCGTCAGATGAGCTTGCATGGAGAAGAGCTGCGCTGCTTTCATAGAGGGACATCTACTTAGATTAGGTTGATTATGGTTAACTTGGTGATGTTTAATAGAGCCTTTCCTTTGCACCCGTAGTGCCTAATAATTTTGTTCTAGTATACTCAGGATACTCTAAAATCTTACACTATGGGTTTCTCCCCACGCCCATCCACCCCAACACACATACACACACTGACACAACCCAGGGTGAGGCTTGTCTCTTGCTGACCTTGCAAGTGCCTGAGAACAGATTGGTTCCCCACAACTGTAAGGGAAAGATCATGGTCAGATTATGGGAGTGGGAAGTGGGGCAACACTGGGAGGGAAAAAAGAGAGAAAGTCTTCCCTGATGTTGAGAAGTCATGACAAAAAAGAAATACAAAAAGGGCAAATAGAAGAAAAAAGGCTTTCCTAAAAGCAAATAGCTGTGCAAAGTGTCTACCTTTGACCAACCAAGTATGTAATTTGTCTATTCCCTTGTGTTTCTCCTCCCAATTTTGAAAAGCACTTAGGTTTCACTTAAAATTTTACCTTTTGCTGAATGGTACTTCTCTGGAGGAAATTTTTTTTTTTTTTTTTTTAATTGTTAACTTGGGGTCTTTGGTATTTACTTGCCTTTTGTTCTGGCTTGGACTTTAAAATGGCACAAATGTGAACCAGCACCCTTATTGCCTTTCATCTCACTTCCATTAAGGAATAAAGTGTCTGGGTTTAAACTTGTCGGACCCACATTGACGACTTCGTAACCTTGTGTTCCAGAGGTTTTCCTGGGAGAACTTGGACTAGATGGTTGTTCCTGCTACTGAAGACCACTCGGGAGGATAGGAGCTAGAATTAACAATAATAACAATGAACAGAAGTTAGCAGACTTCACTCTGAGGTCTCTTTTCTAAAGACAGTGTCTTGCTCTGTCACCTAGGCTGGAATGGAATGGCAGGTTCATAGCTCACTGTAGCCTCGAACTCTTGGGCTCAAGGGATCTTTCTAACTCAGCCTCCCAAGTAACTGGGACTACAGGAGTACACCACCACACCCAGCTAATTCTGTTTTCTATTTTGTAGAGCCAGGGTCTCCCTCAGTTGCCCAGGTTGTCCTCAAACTCAGACTGTTGGCCTCAAGAAATCCTCCTGCCTTGGCCTCCCAAAGTATTGGGATTACAGGTTTGAGTCACCGCACCCAGCCTGAGTTCTCTTTGGATAAGTTCCTACAGAAGACCAGAAACACAACGCTGTCTTTTCCTCATTAATGGAAAAGTTTTACTTGATGGTGTGGAACCATTTTAGTAAGCATTCTAGTTTCCCTCGGTTACTCCAAACCTCTTTCCCAAATTTGTGTACCTTTTTAAAGCATTTAGGGCAAATTGAAGAAAACCAAGACTCCAACTTAGAGCAACAGAATTAATCAGTGTCCTTTAGGTGGGGCTGAAACCTTACATCTTGCAGAATAGGGCCTAGGGACTGCTGCCTGCTGACCCAGCTGTAGGAGAGTTAATATCTCTTCAGAGAGATCTTTTGATTAAAAAAAAAAGTCTGTCTTCTACCCCACCACAAGTTGGTTTGGTTAGGATCCTTCATCCTCAGGTCAGTGGTACATATGATAGCATGTAACATTTTTGGACTTGGGCCCATTTTGTGAATTCTTCTGTTTTTCACTGAAAAAATACGGCTTATGCCATTGTGAGATTTGGTGATGCCTGAAATCATAATAGAGTCCCTTACATTTCGTGAGTCGGCTAGTATGTCTGTAAGTCACACTATAGACTTGTTTAAATGACAGTTGATTCCTTAGTTGATTTTGTGAATAAGATAGATATGTTGATATTATTCACTAATAAAGAAAGGACATTTTTGATAGCTTGAGTGTATACGTATTTTAAAAGTTTCTTGTTCATCTGTGTGTGGAGTCCGAATTGAGAAGTAGAGTCTAGAAATACACCTACTAGCATGATTTTGCACCAAAAAATTCTTCAACTTATGGATGCTTCAGTTATGTCACCTAAAGACTTTAAAGATTATTTTAAATTAGTAGTTTTGTGTATAAATGGTGGGTATTTTGTGTTAATAAATTGTTATTAGTAGCTTATTCTGCATATTTAAAGAACTATATATATTCCTTTTCCTAGGAGTTGGATGTTCAATGGAATCTAAGTTGGCATCTTTGGGAATTAAAACTTGTGGAGACTTGCAGTATATGACCATGGCAAAACTCCAAAAAGAATTTGGTCCCAAAACAGGTCAGATGCTTTATAGGTTCTGCCGTGGCTTGGATGATAGACCCGTTCGAACTGAAAAGGAAAGAAAATCTGTGTCAGCTGAGATCAACTATGGAATAAGGTTTACCCAGGTACTGATCATTGAACAGATTTTACCGTCTGTTGTTCCTTTACATTTTTACATAGTCCTACCTCTCCAACTAAACCAGAAGACCCTTGATGCTTGAAATTAAGTCTTAAAACTGTTGTATCCCCAGAGCCTCAAGAAGGCCTTTTAAGGCAGTGTGTGGTAAGGTATAGCCCCAGATAAGGCTGAGACTGAGGAAACTTAGCTCTTGAGAAAATATACTAAAAGATTATGCCTTGGGGGCCAGTTATTAGAGAACTTGAGATTTTAATCTAATTTACAGTGAAACAATAACAAAGATGAGAAAAATTTGAAATACTTTTTAAGCTGTAGTTAAATTAAGTTTCAGCAAACCCCTCCTTATGCAGGCCTTTGGAAAGCTGCAGCACAGATGGCTGAGTGGTTTCCATTTTCCTTCAGATTATGGCTTTGCATATGTCTTGTCTTTTTGAGATGGAGTCTCGCTCTGTTGCCTAGGGTGGAATGTAGTGGCGCAGTCTTGGCTCACTGCAACCTCTGTTTCCCGGATTTAAGAGATTCTCCTGCCTCAGCCTCCCAGGTAGCTGGGATTACAGGCACCTGCCACCACGCCTGACTAATTTTTTGTATTTTTAGTAGAGACGGGATTTTGTCACGTTGGTCAGACTGGTCTCAAACTCCTGACCTCGTGATCTGTCCACCTCAGCCTCCCAAAGTGCTGGGATTACAGGCGTGAGCCACTGCACCCGGCTGGCTATGTCTTGAATTTGTATGTACGAACAACACCATATCATAAGGATTTTAGATGTGATGAGTTAATTCTGTGGACCTCAGAAGTCTGTTTCCTTAGGCATGGAGATAGATGATGTTTGGGCTATAAGCACAGTGTTGGAACACATTTTATTAGCAGAACGTATTAACATAATTACAAAAAAATTTCAACAAGTCAGTGATGGCATAGAAAAGAAAGAAAGGGGCCCAACACGGTGGCTCACGCCTGTAATCCCATCACTTTGAGAGGCCGAGGTGGGCCAATCACCTGAGGTCAGGAGTTGGAGACCAGCCTGGCCAGCATGGTGAACCCCCGTCTCTACTAAAAATACAAAAATTAGCCAGGCGTGGTGGCTCACGCCTGTCATCCCAGCTACTCGGGAGGCTGAGGCAAGAGAATCGCTTGAACCTGGGAGACAGAGGTTGCAGTGAGCCAAGATCATGCTATTGCACTCCAGGCTGGGGGACAAAAGCAATACTTCGTCTCAAAAAAACAAAAAAAGAAAAGAAAGAAAGGAAAAATATCTTTTAAAAGTACTCATTACATTCACTTTGTTGGGAAGGTGGGTATTTTTATTGAATAGTGAGGGTATACCAAACGGTTTTTGTTGTTATAGTTTTAGTTTTTTGAGACAGTCTCCCTCTGTCATCCAGGCTGGAGTGCAGTGGCATGATCTCAGCTCACTGCAACCTCCGTCTCCTGGGTTCAAGCAATTCTCCTACCTCAGCCTCCTGAGTAGCTGGAATTACAGGCGCACGCCACCACACCCAGCTAATTTTTGCATTTTTAATAGAGACGAGGTTTCACCACTTTGGCCAGGCTGGTCTCAAACTCCTGACCTCAGGTGATCCACCAGCCTCGGCTTCTCAAAGTGCTGGGATTACAGGTGTGAGCCACCGCGCCTGGCCACGTTTCTTTTTAATAGATGCTGAGCATGATAGTGAGTAACCAACATGTTTAATACTCAGAGTTAAAATACTTGAGAACAATTGTTAGGTATATAGGAAAATGGAATGGAAGTTTCTCCATGTTTGTCTTTCCATAGCCAAAAGAGGCAGAAGCTTTTCTTCTGAGTCTTTCGGAAGAAATTCAAAGAAGACTAGAAGCCACTGGCATGAAGGGTAAACGTCTAACTCTCAAAATCATGGTACGAAAGGCTGGGGCTCCTGTAGAAACTGCAAAATTTGGAGGCCATGGAATTTGTGATAACATTGCCAGGTAAGCTCACCTCAAAAATGATATTGGTAATTATATTTCAGTACAAATTGTATAAGTAATAGAAAATGAAGAAAACCAAGGAGGAGTTTGAATAAAGACCTGTAAACCCATGTTATCTGGTATTCTGTAGAAGCAGGCATCAGCCTAAGGCATTCAGCTTAGGTTAATACACTTGGTTTCAGCCAGGCCCACACACAGGAGGTTGGTTTGACAGCATTCCAGACCTTGGCAGCCTTTGCTTGGCATCTTTGGGCTGTTAACTTTACTGCATGGACAGGAAGAAAGGGCAAGGCTGCAGACCAAAGGGACTGCTATAATTTTTGGAATTGGTGAAACTTATTTCCTGAGGGAAATTTCAGTGTAGTTCTTAAAAACAGTGATACAGACCAGGTGTGGTGGCTCATGCCTGTAATCCCAGCACTTTGGGAGGCCGAGGCAGCTGGATTACTTGAGGCCAGGAGTTTGAGACCAGCCTGGCCAACGTGGTGAAACCCCATTTCCATTAAAAGTACAAAAAGTAGCCGGACATGGAGGCGTTCGGCTGTAGTCCCAGCTACTCAGGAGGCTGGGGCAGGAGGATCGCTTGAACCCAGGAGGCAGAGGTCGCAGTGAGCCGAAATTGTGCCAGTGCACTCCAGCCTGGGCAACAGAGTGAGATTTTGTCTCAAAAAAACCCTACACAAAGGCAGACTACAGTAGCTAGAAAAATGCTGGTGAAGGAGAGCAACTTCATTTACATAGGTGTATAAATTTAATTGGTAAAAAGATGAGTGAATCACTGTAATGTCTGAGAACTGGTAAAAGCATTTAAAAACCTGTTGTTTTGTTTTTGTTTCTGTTGAGATGGAGTCTGACTCTGTCACCCAGGCCTGAGGGCAGTGGCGCGATCTCAGCTCACTGCAACTTCTGCCTCCTGGGTTCAAGCGATCCTCCTGTCTCAGCCTCTTGGGTAGCGGGGATTACGGGGCATGCCACCACGCCCAGCGAATGTTTTTATTTTCAGTAGAGATAGGGTTTCACTATGTTGGCCAGGCTATCTTCAACTCCTGACTTCAAATGATCCGCCCACCTCAGCCTTCCATAGTGTTCGGATTACAGGCGTGAGCAGTGTACCTGGCCTGAAACCCTCGTTTTTTGTGTCAGGGCCCACTACTTCATATTCAACTTCATGTAAGATTTGTGACCAATATGAAGATACGTGGTTTTACGTGTCATTTTATGTTACACTGTATGTCATCTATGAAACCAAAGTGTTGAGGCTTTTGACACTTTTGAAAGCTACTTATAAGGAACTATGAAGTACAGTTTCATTGAAGATTAGCTTCAATGCCAACCACACATGGTGCATTCATGTATATGATGATATTGCTAAGTCGTGAGATGACTGCTCTTAAACAGAGAAACTCCCAGGTTACCATGAAAGCAGGAATTACAAATTACAATTAGACAACATGATTTATGAAATACATTTTTTATCAGTTGGTTATCTTGAATTATATTTACTGACGTAAGTGTTAATGATATATACATATATCTCAAATAGTAAATAGTGGTCATTTATTTATTTACTTTAAAAACTTATTTATGTAGAGATAGGATATTGCTCTGTTGCCCAGGCTGGCCTTGAACAATCCTTTTGCCTTGACCTCTCAACGTTTTGGGATTACAGGTGTAAGCCACTGTGCCCAGTTTTTAGTGGCCATTTCTATAAGCAGACGAAGTAATGCGATTGTCTTCTTTAACATTTCTATGGGAAAATCAGATTCAATTTATAGTATTTTTTTCTGGGACTATTTCTTGTTTAAAGGCCTGGAACTTTGTTCATGATACCTGGAAAGGATCATCCACAACACGAAATAACTTTCCTTTGGAAAGAGAACTGGTAGTAATTTGGTCTGTTACTGAGTTAGTAATTCTCTTTATAATGGGACACCCTGCTCATGCCAGAGAAGCTCAAACAGCTCTGAAGGAAATGGTGGGTGAGGTCATCACATCTTTGGGACCTAGTAATGCTGATGGATCATTTGGTCCTCTCTCAAGAGTTCTTAAAGATGTAAGAATTGTTTATTGGCTTTACTGTAAACACAATGAAAGGAGAGTCAAGAAACAGCATACCGAGAATTCATCTTTCTCTTCTGAATATTTGCTGTACCTCAGCATACGTAATCTTGGAACCTAAAACTTCTCTTGGAATCAAGAACATTGTGTTTACCATTCATTTGTGCTTTAGCTGGAAAATATGTGTTTATTTGTGCATGTGTTAGCTAAAATATACCTTTTTCTAAATTTCTCAAGTGATTTTTAGTTGACCCAGGTGTCCATTATTGTTTTTACCTTGAAGTTCCAGTGTTGCGTAATTTTTCTTTCCCCTTTCTTTGCCAATGTAACTAATTTGGTATTTCTGGCGTCCTTGAAGGGAGACTATGGCATTCACTTTTATAATCTTCTTTGTAACTGTTTACAACTTTTCTATAACTCTTGTAAACCGTTCCATACGACTTCAGTACTAGTGAGTACATATGGAATGAAGCTTTTGTTTTATAATTCTATCACTTACAGGACTGTAACTCTTGACCAGGCAACAGATAATGCAAAAATAATTGGAAAGGCGATGCTAAACATGTTTCATACAATGAAACTAAATATATCAGACATGAGAGGGGTAAGTGTATAGTAACCTTGTAAATTCTGACTTTCTGTAATTTTTGTGTCATTTGAGGCTTGCTCTCAGAATGGTTATCGCTGGCATATAGGGACTTTATATGTAGGTCTTTAGCTGCTTTGTGATACAAGGAAAAGAGAAACAAAAATTCTTGACTTTTTCCATTTTGATCTCCTTCATTTTAGAATAATTTTCTTAGATTCTTACTGTACTTTTCCAGGGTACCCCTAATTAACCAGGGGCTAATATACATGTCCTCCCTGTTCTTGTTCCTAGAAGTAGGTATGACTGTGAGGAGTATGAATACATAAAGTTTGTACCTGTAAGTTCCTTTTTAATCAGAAACATACGCTGCTGTCTGCCATATGATGACCTAGAAGGGAGTGAAACCACAGGCACAACAAGATGCCTTTGAAACAGGCAAGAGGCATCAAAATGTCAAAACCATAGATTTTTTTTGTGGTTTTTTTTTTTTTTTTTGAGATGGAGTTTTTGCCCTGTTGCCCAGGCTGGAGTACAGTGGTGCGATCTCGGCTCACTGCAACCTCCACCTTCTGGGTTCAAGCAGTTCTCCTTCCTCAAGCTCCCGAGTAGCTCTGGGTACAGGTACCCACTACCACACCCTTTTGTATGTTTAGAGACGAGGTTTCACCATGTTGGCCAGGCTGGTCTCAAACTCCTGACCTCAGGTGATCCACCGGCTTCGGCCTCTCAAAGTGCTGGGATTACAGGCATGAGCCACTGTGTCTGGCCCCCATCTCTACTAAAAATACAAAAATTAGCCGGGTGTTCTGGTACATGCGTTATGTACTCAGGAGGCTGAGGCAGGAGAATCACTTGAACCCAAGAGGCAGAGCTTGCATGAGCCAAGATCATGCCATTGCACTCCAGCCTGGGTGACACAATGAGGCTGTGTCTCAAAAGAAAAAAAAAAAAAAAACCTTTGTAGGTTTAGTTTTATGTGTGCATGTGTACATTAAGGGTTGTTCTGGCTTGATTGTGGGCTTTGTTGAAGGATTAGTCACTAAGCCAGCCGTAATTGTAATTTCTCCGTGAAATACTGTTATAATCGCACTTTATGGAGGGGTCTGCGGTGTGCCTGCTGTTCACCAGTCCCACCAGTATTTTTTGAGAAGTATTTCATTCTAAAAAGATAAAAATAGTTAAGTTTCCAAGTAGCCTGTCCTCTCTTAGGTTTTTTTTTTATCCTAATTTAAAACCTTAGTTGACCAGAACATCAGTGAAATATACAGTATTCCACTTGTTTGGATTTTCTGATTTTAAAGACGTTTTGGTATATTTTGGGAGAACTGGATACTCTGAAGTTTGAGATGAATGACCACTCACTAGCTAGTCTAGAAATTGTTTTTGTAATAAGTTATATAGAATGCTGTTGTTTGAATACTTTCATTTACCTTTATTCTAGAAACAGGATCTAGGAGGTAGTGAAAAGGATTTGCTGAGGATTTTGCTTAGCTGAATTCATATTTTACTTTAGTTTTCCTGGAAGCATACTCTTTATTCTGGGTTCTAGGTTGGGATTCACGTGAATCAGTTGGTTCCAACTAATCTGAACCCTTCCACATGTCCCAGTCGCCCATCAGTTCAGTCGAGCCACTTTCCTGGTGGGTCATACTCTGTCCGTGATATCTTCCAAGTTCAGAAAGCTAAGAAATCCACAGAAGAGGAGCACAAAGAAGGTTGGTGGTCATCAGTGGGGTTCTCGTTCAGGTGCTGCTTATGTCCTTGGAAAGACGGCAGTTGGTTTTAAACTTGACACAGCTTTATGTGATTTAAAAAAATTATATTCTTCATTATGATGAATCAATAATGAAGTTTTTTTATTTGTAATGGACAGAGGAAATCAGGGATTAAAGGCCCTGCCTGATGATCTGAAGAGGCTATTTTATGTATTTTCTCTTTGTAGTATTTCGGACTGCTGTGGATCTGGAAATATCATCTGCTTCTAGAACTTGCACTTTGCCACCTTTTCCCGCACATCTGCCGACCAGTCCTGATACTAACAAGGCTGAGTCTTCAGGGAAATGGAATGGTCTGCATTCTCCTGTCAGTGTGCAGTCAAGACTTAACCTGAGTATAGAGGTCCCGTCCCCTTCCCAGGTACATTTTTATAGTCCTAAATATAAGTACATTTTATACTCAAAAGTACAAAAATTTAAGTTTACAAATGAAAATGGCATTTTTATTTCTTCATCCGTTTAACCAAGAAAGGGAGAACGGGTCACTTGTTTGGGTAGATGATGATGTTGGATTCTAAATAAGCAATAATTGGGTTGAATGACAGTGCTTTTGCAAAGATTTGCCACTCTTGCAAGTTGTAAAGCAGAGCTGACAGGCAGTCCTCCTGTGGACTGCCATTGTCTGTGACAGTGGTCATCATCTAGACTTCCTGTAGTCAGCAAGGCAGCTTTGGTGATTAGTGGTGAAGTAGAGGCCTTATGTCGAAGGGCTTTTGCAGTATTTGCAAACAGGTCTCTGGAGTTTTGGATGGTTTAAGTCAGCTTGTGTGGGCTGTACATGTGATATGCTGCTGTCATCCCTTGGTCTTTGAAAGTAAGGTAGCACCTGAAGCTATATTGGGCAAGTTTATTTGTGCCCCCGCACCCCCTGCATGGAAGGAGGCAGGAGATGTTAAATACTGGCTGTAAAACTAGGGGAAGGGGCAATGCTGATAGGCTTGTATGGTGACAGATACCCACAATTAGTTACTTCTGGCAAGATTGGCCTACCCAGTTGATGGGATTGCATGTTTCCAAAGGGCCAGATGTGCATGGACAGGTGGAGGGAGGCCCTGGTCAAAGGAACAGTGGGTTCTGTCCTGCAAGTTAGAGAAAATTCAGCTTCTAGAAACCCTTTCTTCCAGTGTGCTGCTGTCAGAGTAGCATTATTTGTATTTTTGGGCAGTCTCTCATCTGAGAGGTGAACTTTTGACTCAGGACTGTTAACCTGTCCAGAATTTTAACATGTGCCTCAGGCCTTCACCCCTCCCCAGGGGTGGGATCTAATTTGAGCTTCACCAAGGCTATCCGTATCTGTTGGCCCCAATTGCAGGACATTCTGTGAGTATATTTGGACTTACCTGGTCATGCGGTAGTGGCCAGTAGTATATACACTTTTCTCCAGACTACACATACTACTTCAGGCTTCAATGACAAAAGGCCAAGACGTTTCAAAAATGTGCTGATTTTGGGGTATGGCTTTCCTAGCTTGATGATCTGTCTGTACCTTACACTGATTATCCAGTGTTCAAATTGAAATTGAAAGTGGCATGTTAACTCCCAAACACCTCATCTCTGAGCATGCTTTAATACACTTCAAACTCGTATGTTTGGCATTTCATAGCTGGATCAGTCTGTTCTGGAAGCACTTCCACCTGATCTCCGGGAACAGGTAGAGCAAGTCTGTGCTGTCCAGCAGGCAGAGGCACATGGCGGCAAAAGGAAAGAACCAGTAAATGGCTGTAACACAGGAATTTTGCCACAACCAGTTGGGACAGTCTTGTTGCAAATACCAGAACCTCAAGAATCGAACAGTGACACAGGAATAAATGTAATAGCCCTTCCAGCATTTTCACAGGTAAGTTAAATATGGGAACCCTCTGCTATAGTTTCAGTATTCTCACCCCCTGCTCCAGCTCAGGACCTGTCTCCCCTCCCTTTCTCCCCTGTATCTGACACCACTTCTACTGGGGAGGGGAGGGGCGGGGAGGGAAGAGTGGGCTTGTCTCCATCTCCTGCATCTGCAGGATGTAGACACTCAGAGCAGCCTCCCGCTGAAGCCAGCAGAGGGAAGAGACGGGGGAGGGCATAATAAGACAGAAGCACATTGATCTGACGCAAACAGATCAGTGGCCACACTTGAATACAGCAGAGTGGAGATGTGTAATCCTACATGGGGCTGCAACAACCTGAGTTCCTGTTTTAATGTTTTGCTTCCCATTTTCTACTAGTGCATTTTGCCCAGGTGATTCTGCTGTTGTTAGTGGGTTTTTTAAGTTAGTACTCTTAATTCCTAATTCTTGCTCTAACCATTTTGAAGATTTAATCAGCTTTGATATTATGGAACTGTGAAGAATTCGTACAGATCAGAAAAGTAAGATTTGAAAACAAAATCTATTTTGTGAAAAAAGATAAACCAGCTCCCATCTAGAAGGAGTTCAGGTTTGACTTTTGACCTTGTCTTTTCCACTAGGTGGACCCTGAGGTATTTGCTGCCCTTCCTGCTGAACTTCAAAGGGAGCTGAAAGCAGCATATGATCAAAGACAAAGGCAGGGCGAGAACAGCAGTCACCAGCAGTCAGCCAGCGCATCTGGTGAGCCTTGGAAGTGGCATGTAACAAAAATGAAGATAAAGAGTAATGGAGTCACTGTTGTCTAATTATTGCAGTATATAATGGCCAAAGTCTAAGCTGCTAGTTGCATTAAGAGCTCTTCATATTGGGATAATATCTGAAGTATACAGTATGAGTAAATATCGTGATATTTTAGTTGGATTTGTATCTGTACTTTCAGGATTTAAACACACCACTTTTTACTTTTTTAAAAAAGTTGGGATAGGTCATTACCAGAAGTGTCTTGAATACTTGTTCAGCTAGTTGTCCTTAGAGATGAATAAATCAAAGGATATAGGTTCAAAATGCATCACAAACACCAAACCCACATTTATTACTACCCATCATAGATGAGCAACATGCCAAAGGCCGAATTAGTAAGTGGCAAAGCAAAGAGAGAATTGGAGAGCCTGCACTTTGGGCCATTGCCATTCACTGCCTCGCTTGGGGCAGGAGGGGAGGTGTAGGCTGGGGAGCCTGGTGTATTCTGGAGGAGAAAAGAGAACCCAACCTGCTGTCATCCAGACTATCCGTACTAGCAGTTTGTTGAGGATCTTGTATCTATCTTCTCTTAGTGCCAAAGAATCCTTTACTTCATCTAAAGGCAGCAGTGAAAGAAAAGAAAAGAAACAAGAAAAAAAAACCCATCGGTTCCCCAAAAAGGATTCAGAGTCCTTTGAAAAACAAGCTGCCAAACAGTCCTGCAAAAACTCTGCCAGGGGCCTGTGGCAGTCCCCAGAAGTTAATTGATGGGTTTCTAAAACACGAAGGAACTCCTGCAGAGAAACCCCTGGTAATTCTTTAACTTTGACCTTTATGAGATCTTAATGTACCTGGATAATGTGTGAATACAGCAATTTTATCCTTTGTTTTCTTAACAGGAAGAACTCTCTGCTTCTACTTCAGGTGTGCCAGGCCTTTCTAGTTTGCAGTCTGACCCAGCTGGCTGTGTGAGACCTCCAGCACCCAATCTAGCTGGAGCTGTTGAATTCAGTGATGTGAAGACCTTGCTCAGAGAATGGATAACTACAATTTCAGGTTGGCTTGGCCTGTGTTAGATGGCCCAAGGCTGAGATGCAGTCACCTCATGATTTGAGAACATAAACAGACTAAACTATGTAGATTTAACCCATTTCTCTAACTCTAATACGCTTAAAGCAGCTACCCCAGTATCTTTCAAATTCTGGGGCTTGCTTTGAAAAGTAACAAAGCCCATTCCTTTGATAGCTGTTAGCGGCATACTTGTAGAAATGCAGTTTTCCTTTATCCGTGTAGATTTCTGACTTTCTCCTTCAAAAAGATACACTGGTCCTCATTTGAAGTTGTTCCCCTTCCTAGATCCAATGGAAGAAGACATTCTCCAAGTTGTGAAATACTGTACTGATCTAATAGAAGAAAAAGATTTGGAAAAACTGGATCTAGTTATAAAATACATGAAAAGGTAGTAATTCATCACTTTTATCAAATGGGAAAACATGGCATGTCACAATGGCTAATTGAGGGTGTACTGAGAAGTGTGAAACTTTCTGGGAAACTGTCCTCATTAGGGTTAATGAAAAAGTGATATCCATTATTTTGCCATGTTGACTAGTAAATAAGGTTCCAAGTGTGTTGCCCTCAAAGTCTTATATGTGATTAGGAAACCACAGAAAGTGGGCTGGGCGCAGTGGCTCACGCCTGTAATCACAACACTTCACTTCAGGTGGCTGAGGTGGGTGGATTGTTTTGAGACCAGCCTGGCCAAAATGGCACAACCCCATCTCTACTAAAAAATCCAAAAAATAAATAACCTGGGGGTGGTAGTGCCCACCTGTGGTCCCAGTTACTGGGGAGGCAGAGGCTGCAGCGAGCCATGATCACACCACTGCACTCCAGCCTCACAGCTGGTCTCAAAACAAGCTTTTTTTTTTTTTTTCAGTGTTCTAGGATTTTATTTTTTGAGATGGAGTCTCGCTCTGTCACCCAGGCTGGAGTGCAGTGGTGGGATCTTGGCTTACTGCAGCCTCTGCCTCCTGGGTTCCAGAGATTCTCCTGCCTCAGCCTCTCAGGTAGCTGGGATTATAGGCATGTGCCACCATGCCCAGCTAATTTTTGTATTTTCTATAGAGACGGGGTTTTACCATGTTTGGCCAGGCTAGTCTCAAACTCCCGACCTCAGGTGATCTGCCCACCTCGGCCTCCCAAAGTGCTGGGATTACAGGCATGAGCTTTTTTTTTTTTTTTTTGGCCAAAATCAATTTTTATTTTTAAAAAGGAATAGTCTTAAGGACTTTTCCTGATGGCATTTCTTCTCTCCCTACCTTTAGGTTGATGCAGCAATCGGTGGAATCGGTTTGGAATATGGCGTTTGACTTTATTCTTGACAATGTTCAGGTGGTTTTACAACAAACGTACGGAAGCACATTAAAAGTTACATAAATATTATTACCAGGGAGCCTGGTGCTCTCCGATCGCTGTGCCATAAGTGCTTGTGAGGTATTTGCAAAGTGCATGATAGTAATGCTCGAAGTTTTTATAATTTTAAATTTCTTTTTAAAGCAAGTGTTTTGTACATTTCTTTTCAAAAAGTGCCAAATTTGTCAGTATTGCATGTAAATAATTGTGTTAATTCTTTTACTGTAGCATAGATTCTATTTACAAAATGTTTGTTTATAAAGTTTTATGGATTTTTACAGTGAAGTGTTTACAGTTGTTTAATAAAGAACTGTATGTATATTTTGTACAGGCTCCTTTTTGTGAATCCTTAAAAACTCAACTCTAGGAAGCAACTACTGTTTATTATACTAAAAGGCTGAAAAACCTCCAGGCCAGACTGCTAAGCTCTGAAATTCCTGAGAGGTCTCAGACCGGGATTCTACTTGTTCCAAGAAAGGGTAAAGCTTCTAAACCATCTTATTCTTGTCTCCAAGCATGAACACAGGAGCATGTTAAGAAAATCTTTACTTCTTCCATGTGGAGAAATCTACATACTTTGAATTAGAAACACCCTCACACCCACTTGAAGATTTTTTCCTGGGAACATTATGTCCCATAGATCAGAGGTGATGTTGTCTTTGCCTCTACTGGCCATTGAGAAACTTTGATGATAAAAAAGAACGGTATAGATTTTCAAACGGATATAAAATATTTTTATGCTATATGTTATGCCGTAACTTTAAAATAAAAATGTAGTTTAAAATTCTCTGCTAGTGGATATTTGGAACTTTTTCCTCAAACACCCCACACTGACTTCAACAAAACCCTAAAACTAGCTACAGTTACCACTATGAATGAATCATTAAGTTGTGTCTGCAACAAGTTAGAAGCACTAAGCCCAAATATCAGGAAATGTATGTATGATGGAATTTTCTAGGACAAAACAGATCAAGATTCATGTATAAAAATCTCTACTGTTACCAGGTGCTGGCATACAAGGTAGTGTGATTGGTAAGATAATTCTTGTCCTAGGAGGACAACTTGTGGGAGAGAAGCTACACTAACATGGAAGCCTAACAGAGCTTGCTGGTGGATGTCTGTTTTCTTTCTTTATTGGTAGTTTGCTTTGGAACTGTGATGATTACAATGGACTCATGACTACACAAACAGTAAAAAGCAGCCAGCTGTGCTTTTACACCATGGCTTCACACAAAGCAGATAAATACCAGAATGCCTAATTTTCTATTTTATAAAAGCCCTAAAGGCATATGGCAGAAGAATGCTGGAAAAATCACTGTGGGAAGAATATGCATAAATAAAGAAGTATTTCTTACATCAAGAAAGTCCCAAGAATCACAAAATCTGCAGAAGCTTGGTTAATCAAATACTGTAGTACTGATTTAATCAGTATAAAATCGAAAGAGCTTTAGATCTGTAATAAAAATCCAAATTTGGGGAAGGGCAAACTTTAAAACAGCAGCCAAGTAGAGTAGGGTTGGGGAAAGGAGAGGTGAGTGAACAGGCACATTGGAACTGTGGGGACATGTAATTGACCACTGTCAAACCAGTGTAAGTTTCTTGGTTTCTCATGGAAAACATTTTATACACCTATTTTTCTTCCTTCCATACTTAAGTCCATCAGTGTCCAGATACGTCTGTTCCATTTTTTGTCTTATTTTTGGTGGGATATTACAACACAGTATTGCATTTACTCCAGTTCCTGCTCCGTGTGAAAAAAATTAGATGATTTCAAATACTTTCTTCAGCTCCACAATAAGCTGCCAGTCACTCTTCTGCATTTCGTCTCTGAACCAGTCTTTGAGTGCATCAATGGACTGCCGGCTGATCTGCAATGCCCGAGGCACAAACAGGGTAAACAGAACATAACAAACATGTGCCAAAGCAAGCTGTGGCCCCAGATGCTCACCGTAATAAAGCTTATGCAGTGCTTGCCTGCCTAAGGGAGTAGAATTCCAAAATCACATCTGGTTGGCATGTCAGGCACAAGGGGCTCTAAAAGTCCTAGCTTTGTTGGTGCTGCTTTCCTGATGGGGCAACTTCCTCAAAAGACAAGGCCCAGCTAGAGGTCAGGCCCTAATGGGGGGATCCAGTCCCATCAGATACTACAATCAAACTGAAGTCCAAGGAGCTACTGGGTACAGGTGACCTGAGAAGAGTGATTCCCCATTTCTTAAAGTATGCCGCTTTTGCTGGAATACTTACCTTACTGACAAGAATGTCTGTAGCTTCAAAATGTCTTCCAAACATTTTGGGCGACTCACCAGGGATAGGTTCTATTTTTACACAGACTTCTTGTCCTTTTTTTGCAACATCCACTTGTTTATGGTTTATTTCAATACTTGTTACTATTCCGATGTCAACAAACTGTAAAACAACATATTACAATGCATGCTGAAGAATTCATGCCAATCGCAGGCGCCATGGCTGGACAACTGAAATAAGAACTGGAGCAAAAGCCTGTTTTAAAAGTCATGGCAGTGTGATCCTTCATTCATCCCTTAAGGTCTCACAGTGGAATGTTTTGGTAAATTAGGCTGGCACCACCAACACCCTGTTCCCTTCACGACAGCTGTAAGAATGACAGGAGATGATGTGCTTTGCAAAACATTCCAAGCGCCCTGTTGACCCAATGTCATTTCGTATTTTTGCTCTACCATTTCACGTGACAGGTGCCATAATAGAAGGGATCAGCAGGCACAAAGGGTCTGAGTCAGGAATGAGCTTCAAGTGGCTGGTGGGAATGAAATCAGAGTGAGGACTGATCCTGAAATTTTAAGAATGACGGCCTGTGAGCAGATGAGTGATGTGATCTCAGTTTGGGGCAAAAAACCCTGACTCCTTTGTGGAGAAAAGGATTCAGGAGAGTAAGAGTGAAGAGAGAGAGAGCTCTGTTTGATTTAGGAGGCCAAAGCCACATAGAAAATAACACAAATAAATGTCCTGGCTTAGTCCACTGAAATGGTAGCGAATCAATGACAACTTCTAAGTGCCACTGCCCATTTACAGGAACCAGGTTTGGGGCAGGGAAAGTACTAGATGGCGCTGGAACATCTCACTGCACCAGAAAGGAAGAAGATGCTCAGACTACTGTGTGTCAAGGATACAGGAGCCAGTTTAAATGAGCTCCTACTGACCACACTGGATAATCTATCAAAAGAACAAAGGTAATGGATTATATTTAAAAAAAAACAAAAAACAAAAAACAAAAAAAACCTGCTAAGTCTATGACTCAATAAAAAGGTCAGTGGGAAGAGGTTCTTTATAAGAAATGGGGGGACAGGTATATCCACAATTTTGCCACCATCTATGTAATAGCTGACAGGCAAGGCTTGCCAGTGGGTACGAAAGCCACAGGATGTCCATTAGGAACTCCAGGTATCAGATAGATTACAGAGTAATTACAAAGGGGCAAGTTTCTAATGGAGATGATTGGCAGCTAGCACTTTCCCAAGGGAATAAGAGCATGAGCAGCAGTGAGACAGGCTGGCTTATGCAAGAGGCAGGCACACAGGGAAACTGCATGTCTTTCCAATAATTCTAACTTGTGTCTGGTCGGGAGGGAGAGAAACAGATAAATCCAAATGGAGAAGGAATTTGCAAAACCACTGGGACACTTCAAAAAAGATGGAGGACTGTTCTTGACTGAGGCTCAACCACAAAACAGCCCCAGTGCTATGCAGTTTGCAGGGCACTGAGCCAGATCAGTGGGGAGAGTTACCAAGACATCTTTGGGATAATTGGTGAAATGTTGAGGGCTGCAAATTATAGGATATTGTTGAAATATTATTATTTTTTCTTAGGTATGCTGATAGAAAGGGAAGGTAAACATGGGTGTTCATTATACTCATTTTTAAGCTTTTCCACAGGCTTGAAACCTTTCAAAATAAAATAAAAGGCAATAAAGTGCCGTGGAGCCCAATTAACTGAAGCACTGAGATCAGGGCTAAGAGTCAACACTGACTATGGAGCACTGGTTATTTACCAACACTGAAGCACAGCAGGTGACAGGCTCTGCTTGTTTTAAAGTTACCACATTTTCTTCCTACTGAGGTAAAACACACTGAAACATTTGTTAAGAAGGTGGAGACCACACTAAATACACAGCACAATACTGTGACCTACAGGAACAAAGCTGTGTTGCTATGACTCTTGGACACCCATTTACTGCTTTAAGAAATGACCCACAAAATGTACAACTAGAACTTACATTTTTGCTTGGGACACACATGGGTGTCCCCTGTTTCACCTGACCTGCTTCCACTGTCACCCCCATCACTATCGGATCTCGAGAATTAAAAATGTACTGAGGGAGGATTTTCATCTTGCAGGGAAATACTGCTATGTGCCTGAAAGGAAAAAAAAGAATGTTTAAGCTTACAGAATCACTTAAACATAAAACAGAAAAACTGCAGCTGAACATCAGGCTTCTCGCATTAGAGGAAAGCAGCCTTCCCCGCAGCCACAGGACAGGGGCAGGCAGGCGCTGCTTCCTTTTCTTCTTAAACTCCTCCTCCCCATTCTATTGCTTCCCAAGTCTTTGCTTTCTTCTCTTTTAAAGCCCTGCCTCCAACAGAAGCTGCATCACAGGAGCATTCTGTTCCTAGTCTAAAACACTGAGCTTGGCTGCTGAAGATGGCAGCCAGTCTGGGGCTTAGAACCTAGGCAGTACCTGGTGACAGGCAGGGCTTCGTCTGGCACATGTGTGGGCTACTGGGGGACCACAGAGGCATCAAACCATTATTATCACCCTCCTTTTCTCCACCACACTCCCAAACCATTGATCCAAAAGGCCACTACATGATGACCCTGCTTACTGAGCACACGCTTAAAGTGCTTTAAGAGTTTCCGGCAGTCTTCTTAATCAAGCAGAATTCTTCTCACTTCAGGTTGCATGATCTAAAGTGACCACATACCAGTCTAAATCCGAATATTTACTGGTAAGCGCCACTTAAAAATGTATCCCAAACTACACCATCACTCCTGTCATCACTGGTCTGAATCACCTAGACCTCTTGCTTGGACTGTGGGAGCCTCCTGACAGGGTCTTGCCACTGACTTCCTGACAACCCAAGGTCCACGTAACAACCCAGTGAGCCAGTCTGATTGTGAACACAGCCTTGGCAACGGCTTCTTGCACAACTCAGAGCAGCTCAATCCTTCCCATGGCCTGTAAGATCCTTGATGATACAGGTCCCACTACCCCCTCTGACCTCTTTTATCACTGTCCCCTCTGGTCACTCCGCCTCACACTGCTGTTCTCTCTGAACATTCCCCATGTGCGCTCTGTCTGAAGAGATGAGATGCCTTCCTCAACCACATCATTCATCACAGCCCCTCCTCTCCTTATCTAGGCCCTTCCCTGCTTTATTTGGTTTTTCAGCACTTGTCAACATGTGTTGATTGTCCTGCAATAAGAGCCTGTCCCAGACAAGGCACAGTGGCGCACACCTATAATCCCAGCACTTTGGGAGGCAGAGGCAGGTGGATCACTTGAGCTCAGGAATTCAAGACCAGCCTGGCCAACATGGCAAAACCCTGTCTCTACCAAAAATACAACACGTTAGCCAGGCATAGCAGCGTGAGCCTGTAGTCTCAACTACTCGGGAGGCCGAGGTGGGAGGATCACTTGAGCCCAGTAGGCAGAGGCTGGAGTAACCCGTGATCATGTGACTGCACTACAGCATGGGTGACAGAACGAGACCCTGTCTCAGAGGAGGAGGGAGGCCGGCCTGGTTCTCTGCTGATGCTTCCTCCACCACTGCAGCAATGTAGTTAATTCCTGCACTGTGACTACTCGGAAAGTTTGGTACAGGAATGGACTTCTCTCCCACAGAATCTCTCACCTTATTTCCCAGTTTTCCTCACTCAAGTTTTGTTACTTCCAATCTGTGGAATCCCAGATAAACAAGATAAAGTCCCAAAATAATAACTACTAACCCATTAACAAGACCCAAGTCTGCCAAGATTATATTAAACTGAAGTCACAGACAAGACTTGTTTGCGTACTGCTGGAACGTCCCCAGTATGCTGGGTTTCTGGTTTGCAACACACCATTGCAGGATGCAGGACGCAGCCACTGGTAGAGGAGCCAATGCCGTGATTTTGCTGTTTACAACCCTTTCTGGAATTCAGTAATTCTCAACCATGTTCAGTAACAAAGACTCGAAGTCAATAAAAACAGTAACTTACTTAAATTCTTCTTGTTTCTGTTTTTTGTAGTCTTGTCTATATTTTGTGAAGGCATCAAATAAATGATAAATAATTTCTGCACTAAAAATTCTAACTCCTAAACTATCAGCCATTTCTTGTGCATCTCGTTCGATTCTCACATCGAAGGCCAAAATCACTGCATACCTAAAAGGTTAAAACACACCAAAGACCATTCAATGAAAAACAGAGTATGTCACAGAGGACAGTTTTTAAAGACAGGACAGTTTTAAGATAGGTAAGTAACATGAAAGCCTTCATAGCAAGAGAAATTACTTACTGAGGGTCATGTTCCAACATCACTGAAGCCTTCATAACATCCTTTTTATGCACTGGGCCAATGTTAATTCCTGCATACTGAAAAAATGGGAGTTTCCATGTTTATGTATCAGGTAATGGTAATGGCACCAAAAACCATGACCAGCCACCACTCACTCGTGCAGCTAGGTGTAACTACTTACGGGCACTTCTGATGTTTTCAGAAATTCAAGTAGAGCTTCCAAAGAACCCAGTGTAGACGCCTGGACATAGACTCCTTTTTCTTCTAATTTGATAGCATTTAGTGTCTGCTTTAACTCATGGATCAATTCATCCTTGTAAAGAAATCAGATTTGATAAGGTTGTCAACACACCTCTATCCTCAGCAGTCTAGACTTAAATCGTGTTTCTCTCTTTGGTCAAGTACTTATTTGCAAATATGAAACTAAGGCTTAGAGCAAAAGGCACAACAGAACCTGTGCTGGAATGGAGGAGATTTGGGGGCCACACCCTAAATGTATCTCACTTCACCTGTGTCTTAAATTTACTAGTTTTGAAATATGTTTAATCTCTGCTCCACTTGGCAAATATAATAGATGGGTGGGCAGATTTAAACAGAATAAAAAAATTTTTAAAGTTAAAAAAGCATCACATAAATGTAATGTGTTATGATAGCCCAAAAGCTCAGCTTGACTGTGTTAACTAGGAAATACCATAATCTCATGATCTCAGCAGCTCCTTCCTCCATCACTGCTCGTCTGGAAATGGAAGAAGAGATTTTAACCAGAAATAAGTAAAACAAGTTTATCAATGCCACTGAAGGGACATAAGTCCACTCCATACTCAGGACTGGCTGAAGAGGCAGGCCTGTCCTGTTCTCTCACTGGCCCTGAGATAGCTTATTCCCAACAGCATGACTTGATGCTGCCTAATAAACATGGCCCCAGGACACAAGAGCCATGTGCTGGGAACAGTTATATTTTCTCTTTGGCAAGCGAACAAACTATGGCTCAAAGTCCACTTTTATGAAACTACAATGGACATGGGCCAAAAAAGAATATACAACTTCTAGCTTTTTTTTTGAGACAGGGTCTTGCTGTTGCCCAGGCTGGAGTGCAGTGGCATGATCTCGGCTCATTGCAGCCTCTGCCTCCCAGGTTCAAGTGATTCTTCTGCCTCAGCCTCCCAAGTAGCTGGGATTACAGGCATGCATCACCATGCCCAGCCAACTTGTAGCTTTTGACTCATTTTTTTATTTGAATAAAATGCATTATTTTTATAATTCTAGTACACATAAAAATTATACCAATTCCTATGACTGTACAAACTGAAGTAATTCAAAAGCATCAAGTTTGCTAAGAGGCCAAGAGATGGCAGGCTTCACAAAGACAAAGCCAGTTTTGGTCACCATCCCTAGCACGTGCAATGCTGACACATGCCAGAACTTTTGAGGAAAAAAAATTTTAAATGAACTTACTTTAAGAACAGGGATTTCATCTTCTTTATAAGCCACGAGGAGGGGTAAACCAGCCAATGTTTTCTCCAGGTCTTTTCCAAGAATCTTTACCCCCTGAGCTGCTTCTACTTCTTTATGCTTTTCATACTGGTTCTATAGAGATAAAAACATTTGTTACCAAATGTACTTCAAAAGTGGTTAGCAGTAGGAGATGATATAAGAGAATCTCATCATGATCTTAGAGGTTTCTTGAACTAGGCACGAAAAGCAATAACCACAAAATAAAAGATTGATAAATTTAACATTAAAATGAAATATTTCCATTTCTCAAAATACCACAGGAAAAGTCACAAGAGTAGAAGATATTGCAAAACACACCAACTAACAAACCATCCTGAATATATAAGCGCATATACATCTGTAAGAAAGATAATGCAGAAGAAAAATGTACATCTCACGAAGGAGGAAATAAATGGCTAATAAACATTTTTTTTTTTTTCTTTTGAGACAGAGTGTCACTCTGTCCACCAGGCTGGAGTGCAGTGGCGCGATCTTGGCTCACTGCAAGCTCCGCCTCCTGGGTTCACACCATTCTCCTGCCTCAGCCTCCCTAGTAGCTGGGACTACAGGCACCTGCCACCGCGCCCGGCTAATTTTTTGTATTTTTAGTAGAGACGGGGTTTCACCGTGGTCTCGATCTCCTGACCTTGTGATCTGCCCGCCTCGGCCTCCCAAAGTGCTGGGATTACAGGCGTGAGCCACCGCGCCCGGCCAATAAACATTTTTAAATGACCAACCAGGTTAACAATTAGGCAAATGCACACTGAAACGGCAATGAGCTACACACCAGAATAGCAAAAAAAATTTAAATCTGACATCCAAGAACGGATGAAGATGTAAAACAATGAAACTAATACTGCGGTTGAGAATATAATTTGTTACACCCACTGTAGACAAGTGTGGCCTTCACTCCTAGGTATACATACCCTGGGAAACTGGCACAAACATATCAAGAGATATACACAAAAGTTCACAGCAGCAGCATCGTTAGTAAGAACAAAAATCAAAAACTGGGCCGGGTGCGGTGGCTCACACCTGTAATCCCAGCACTTAGGGAGGCTGAAGTCAGGAGTTTGAGACTAGCCTAGCCAACATGGTGAAACCCCATCTCTACTGAAAATACAGAAATTAGCCGGACATGGTGGCATGCACCTGTAATCCCAGCCTGGGTGACAGAGTGAGACTCCGTCTCAAAAAAAATAAAAAATAAAATAAAAATAAAAAACTGGAGATCACCTACATTTCCCATCAACAGAACAGATAGATACGTTGTGATACAGTCACACAATGGAAAAGAAATCTTAAAATTATACACATTTTTTTCACTAAAGGAAGCCAGATATAGGCCAGGCATGGTGGCTTATGCCTATAATCCCAGCACTTTGGGGAGATGAAAGTGGGTGGATTGCTTGAACCCAGGAGTTCAAGACCAGCTCGGGCGACATGGCAAAGTCCTATCTGTAAACAAATTAGCCAGGTGTGGTGGTGCGCACCCGTAGTCCCAGCTATTCAGGAGGCTGAGGTGGGAGGATCACCTGAACCCTGGGGAGGTTGAGGCTGCAGTGAGCTGTGACTGCACCACTGCACTCCAGCCTGAGTGACAGAGTGAGAGCCCATCTCCCCAAAAACAAAAAAAGCCAGCTATAAAAGTACACACTTAGAATAACTCCATTTCTACACAAAGTCTACAGACACGTCTAAGACACAAAAACAAAGCAAAGCAAGGATATCTGTTACTATCATAAAATGCAAGCATGGTTAACTCTATGAAAGGTCTGGGGGTAGGAGGGGAAGGTGGGGAGGGTGATCAGGAAGAAGCACACAGGAAGCCTCTGGGTGCCAGCAGCGTTCTGACTCTCCATCTGGTTGCTTCCCACAAATGTGTTAAACTTTTCTGCTATGTTTTGTGTACTTTTCAGGAGCAATTATTTTATTTCACAATTAAAAATGTCAATAAAAAACTACAGTTGACCCTTGAACAACTGCATATGTCCACTTATACTCAAATTTTCTTCCACCTCGGCCACCAAAGACAAGACCAACCCCTCTCTTTCCTCCCTCTGAGCTTACTCAACATGAGGATGAGAATGAGGACCATTATGATGATCCACTTCCACTTAACAAATAGTAAATCTATTTTCTCTTCCTTATGATTTGCTTAATCACGTTTTCTCTAGCTTGTTTTATTGTAAGAATGCAGTATGTAATATTTAAAACATACAAAACGTGTTAACCAACTGTTTATGTGATCGGTGAGTCTTCTAGTCAATGGTAGGCTATTAGGAGTCAAGTTTTTGGGCAGTCAAAAAATATATATGGATTTTCAACTGGCCAGGGAGTCAGTGCCCCTAGCCCTCATGTTGTTCAAGAGTCAACTTGTAGTTAGCCGTGTAGAACCAAAACAATGTAGTTTAGTATCTGGGAAAGGCCTAGTCTGGTAAGCAGGTACTTTCACGCATCTCTACTCTTGACAGACAGGCCTTCCAGTACGATGACATCTAAAATAAAAGGGAGAGCAAGGGATGTTATGTGTTCTGTATTAAGTCAAACAGCTTTAAAGGTGAGGAAACAATCTCAGCAGAACTTTACAAGTCCCCACGTGTCAATGCTTACCACCTCAGCGTACCTTCACTCGTAATTCCTTCATAGGAGGAGGTAACAGGAGGCCTCGAATCTGAGTCACAATGGGCCCTTCCACTCCAGGAACAATGATTGTATCTCCTTCCTTCAAACGCCCATTGATCAAGATGACATCTATCGTGGTGCCCATCCCTGGGAGAGCTTTAACCTAAAAGACATTATTACAAAGAGAAAGACATATATACAATGCACCATGTTCATTAAATCTAAAAGTAGTCAATATCCTCCACTCAAGGAACTTGCCATTTTAAAAAAAAACAAACAATAAACTGAAAAATTGATCATTACCTCCATCACCTGTGCCCTCAGCTCTTCACAGTGTGCAAGTCTCTTGCTCAACATGGTCTGAGTTAACTCAACAAGAAGGTAGATCAGACTTCCCATGCCATCACCAGTATGTGCAGAGGTAGGTACCAAAGACACAAAAGTGCGGGGATCTTTATTCTCATAAAACAAAGCAGCATTCAAACCCTAGGAGCAAAAATCATCCAAAACGCCAGGCTGTAAAGAAAACGTATCTGGAATAGGTGTGACTAACTAGGAGGCGAATGAGCAAATGGCTCGTCATTTTGAAACTCCTCATAAAAACTAAAAATGATCATGTATATTCTATAAGCACTAACTGTATTACAGCAAAGTCGTTTAAGTCAACTCAGTTTTCTAAATTAAAGTATTCAGACTGCAAACAAAAAGGGGAAAAAGGAAGAAGAATTTTTAAAAAGTAATCGCTGTCAACAGAGGAAAAGAACATTAATGAAAACACTGACTTCATTATAAAGATAATATAATAAATATTCTGAGGTAGGCTCTTCAGAAGGAAGGAAGGCCTTCTTACCTGCTGTGCAAATTCTACAATAATAGCCTTTGCTCGCTCCTCAAATTCATCTTTTGTATTCTTTTTCTGCTTCTTTAAAGTAGCAGCCACATCAGAGTCGGGACTCTTTTTCCAATCATATAACCTATCAATCTGAAAAAGTTTTTTCATGAGAAAGATCTCTAAAAAATTCAGAACATTCAAGAATTGTATTAATAGCTCCAGAAAATTCCTCATGTATGTCTCATATATACAGAACAGTGTGACTTACTTACTCATACACTTGATTGTACCAAAAGCTCCTTTCAGACTGCTTATCGGCACCTGCTCTTAAATTAGAAACTGCTGCAGTACCATGCTGCCCTGTTAACCTCCATGAGTTCCTAAGTGGCTGCCATTTGTTTGCAAAAGATAATATCCTAGAATTATCCTAAGACTATTAAGGTATATTGTTGAAATCCCAAAACAGTTTTTGTAACAGGAACAATCAATCCCAGCAAGTACCATCACTGTAAAATTATACAGCAAAAACTTTTAAAATGTATATGTATTTTCTGTCTTAGGGAAGAGCCTATTTTAATTGTTTTATTGCTCAAATTAGGATTAAATCTGTTTTGTTAATGACAGTATCTATTTTCCCTCACTTTTCAACAAGAGAGATAAATGAGCATAGAAGAAATGAAAAATACTTACTAGCCAAACAACCAACCAACCAAAAGCATAATCTGGGGACTGAGTTTAGGGTGATCAAATAAAGAAGCAGACGAATCTGAATGCTACTAAGGAGACAAATCAGTGGGAAATGACAGATGTTAAAATTAGAATAGGAGGTCCTTAGGATATTTATAAACATGTTCAACACCTTTAAAGGAAAAGCCTGAAGCCTGTAAAGCTAAATAATAAAAACATGTCTAACTAGTACTTAGAAATTAATACCTTTAAATGCTTATATCAGAAAAGAGTATCAATAAAACCAAAAGCTAATTCTTTGAGATAATTCAACTCCTGCACATTCTTTCAGAAAACAGAGGAGGAAACACTTCTCAACTTATCTTATGAGGCCAACATTACTCTGATATGAAAATCAGATAAAAAGCATTACAAGAAAACTACATATACATATCACTCATGAACACAGACACAAAAACAACAATGAAACATTACAAATCAAATCTAGCAATATATCAAAAGGATAACAAATGACAACCAACTAGGGTTTATTTTAATAATGTAAAGTTGGTTTAACATTTTAAAAATTCAACAGTAATTATGTTGCTAACAGAACGAAGGAGAAAATCCACATGAACATCTCTAAATATGCAGGAAAAGAATTTGACAATATCAACAACCATTCATGATTAAAGAAATAAAAACATAAAGCACTCTAAACAACCTAGAATAGAAGGAAACTTCCTCAAACTTAATAAAGGGCATTGACAAAAAAAAAAAAAAAAAAAAACCTACAGCTGACATCATACGTAAGGGTGAAAGACTGAGCACTTTCCCCTAATATCAGGAATAAGGAAAGGATGACATCTACTGTCATTTCTTCTATTCAATATTATTTAGAAGGTCTAGTTAGTACAATAAAGAAGAAAAAGAAGTAGAAAGCATGTAGATAAGGGGGAAAAACTGCATTCATAAGCAGATAACATAATCACATACACAGAAAAACCCACATTATTTACAAAAGAAGATACTGGGCCTAATCAGTGAATTTAACAAGGTCACAAGATACAAACTGAATGTAAACGTGATAAACAGCTGGAAATCAAAAAAATTTTCATGCTATTTACAATAGCATTAAACCATGAAATACTTAGGGATAAATTCAGAAAAATATGTCCAACGTGTGAACAATAAAACTACAAAATACTGCCAAGAGAAAGTAAAGAAGGCCTGGCCAGGCATGGTGGCTGTCTTAAATCTCAGCACTTTGGGAGGCTGACGCAGGCAGATTGCTTGAGCCCAGGAGTTCAAGACCAGTGAGATCTTGTCTCTATTTAAAAAAATAAATAAAATAAAAAATAATTTTAAAAAATGGTAAAGAAGGACTAAGTAAATGTACAGAGATACCAAGTTCACTGATCAGAAGATGCAATATTGCTAAAAGAGCCAACTCTCTCAAAATTTATCTACAGATTGAAACGCAATCCCAATCAAAATCCTAAAAGGCTTTCTGTGGAAACTAACAAGCTGATTGAAAACTTTATATTGAAATCCAAGGACCTAAAATAGCCAAAACAATATAAAGAAAAACTAAGTTGAAGGATTTACCACTACCAGTTTTCAAAACTTTACTATGAAGCTATAATGAGACAGGGTAGTATTGGCATAAGAATGTATACAGAACAATGGAAAAAAGATAAATTCTAGGAACAGATATATATGGTCAACTAATTATTGACAAAGATTCCAAACTAATTCCATGGGGGAAAAAATAATCTTTTTAGCAAAGAGTCTTTAAATAACAAAATATTTCTATGGAAAAAAAGTAAACCCTGACCTCACACTATATAAAAAAAGATCATCAATCTTAATGTAAAAGCTTAAACTATTAAACATTTGGAAACACCCGAGAAAAATTTAATCAACTTGGGATAGGAAAAGATTACTTACATAAAACACAAATCACAAAAAAATTAATTGGGGCCAGGCATGATGGCTCATGCCTGAAATCCCAGGACTTTGGGAGGCCAAGGTGGGTGGATCACTTGATGTCAGGAGCTCAAGACCAGCCTGGCCAACATGGTGAAACCCCGTCTCTACTAAAAATACAAATTGGCTGGGTGTGGTGGCATGCACCTGTAATTCTAGCTACTTGGGAGGCTGAGGAACAAGAATCACTTAAACCCAGGAGGCACAGGTGCAGTGAGCTGACATAATGCCACTGTACTCCAGCCTGGGAGACAGAGCAAGGCCCTGTCCCCAAAATAAATAAAATATAAAAATTAATTGCATTTCACCAAAATCAGAAATTTCTTCTCTTCAAAACACACTATTTAGAAAAGGAGGCTGGGCGCAGTGTCTCATGCCTGTAATCCCAGCACTTTGATTGGCCAAAGTGGTGGATCACTTGAGGCCAAGAGTTTGAGATCAGCCTGGCCAACATGGCAAAACCCCGTCTTTACTAAAACACACATACATACACATACACACACACACACACACACACACAAAGAAAAAAGAAAAGAAAAGAAGCCCTAACTGAGTGCGGTGGTGCACGTCTGTAATCCCAGCTACTCGTGGTTTAGGCACAAGAATTGCTTGAGCCTGGGGGGCGGACATTATAGTGAACCAAGAGTGTGCCACACTGCACTCCAGCCTGGGCTACAGCAAGATACAGTCTCCAAAAGAAAAAACAAACACACACACACATACACACACAAAAACAAAACAAAGAAAATGAAAACCCAAGTCTCAGACCATAAGAATATATCAGCAGTACATACAAGCGAAAAAGGAGCTTTTTTTTTTTTTTGAGACGGAGTCTCGCTCTGTCACCCAGGCTGGAGTGCAGTGGTGCGATCTCCGCTCACTGCAAGCTCCGCCTCCCAGGTTCACGCCATTCTCCTGCCTCAGCCTCCCTAGAAGCTGGGACTACAGGCGTCCACCACCACACCGGGCTAATTTTTTTGTATTTTCAGTAGAGACGGGGTTTCACCATGTTCGCCAGGATGGTCTCGATCTCCTGACCTCGTGATCCGCCTGCCTCAGCCTCCCAAAGTGCTGAGATTACAGGCGTGAGCCACCTCGTCCGGCCAGGAGTTATTTTTTTATTTTTATGTTTTTTGAGACAGAGTCTTGCTCTGTTGTCCAGGCTGGAGTGCAGTGGTGCAATCTCGGCTCACTGCAAGCTCTGCCTCCTGGGTTCACGCCATTCTCCTGCCTCAGCTTCCCGAGTAGCTGGGACTACAGGCGCCTGCCACCACACCCGGCTAATTTATTGTATTTTTAGTAGAGATGGGGTTTCACCGTGCTGGCCAGGATGATCTCGCTCTCCTGACCTCATGATCCACCCACCTCAGCCTCCCAAAATGCTGGGATTACAAACATAAGCCCCCGTGCCCGGCTCAAAAAAGGAGTTATATACATAGAACCAGAAGTATAAAGAACTCTTAAAACTCAACAGTAAAACAACAATCTAATAAAGAACAGAGGATTGTGAACATACTTTTCAAAGAAGCAGATATTGTCATCTCTCTCTAAGCATAAGTACGTGAAAAGCTGCATAAAGCCATTAGTCACTGTGGAAACAAACTAGACCACAATAATTTAGCACTCAACTACACACCTACTAGAATGCTAAAGGTAGGGCGAGTATTCACAAAGATATGCAGAAACGGAAATTCTCAACAGATAAATGGATGAAGTGCAGTATTATTCGGAGAGTGGACTAGTATTCAGCAATAAAAAGGAAAACCTTTTATACATGTAATGACAACATGAATAAAGCGTAGTATCATGACTAACAAAAAATGCCAAACTTAAAAAATTACATACTATATGATTTCATTTATATGAAATCAGAAAACAGGCAAAACTAGTCCGTATGACACAGAAAGATCAATACCAGCCTGGGTTTAGGGAGGGCAGAAGAATGACTGCAAAGTAACATGAGAGAACTTTTTTGGAATGACAGTGGTTGTAAATTTGTCAAATTAAAATAAACACTTAGCATGGGGTGCATTTTCTTATACATATGCTTATATTGTAGTCTATTAAGTGTGTGATAGCATTATATCTTTTTTAAAAAGGCAATGTATACACCTTAATTTAAAATACTGCTAAAAATGCTAACAAACTCCTGATTCTTCAACAAGTCATAATCTTTTTGCTGGTAGAGGGTCTTGGCTCAATGTTGACAGCTACTGACTGATCAGGATGGTGGCTGATAAAGGCTGGGGTGGCTGTAGCGATTTCTTAAAAGAGACAGCAAAGAAATCTGTCCCATCAATTAACTGATTCTCCCTTTCATGAAAGACTTATTGGCTGGGCGCAGCAGCTCACGCCTGTAATCCCAGCACTTTGGCAGGCCGAGGCAGGCAGATCACCTGAAGTCAGGAGTTCAAGAACAGCCTGACCAACATGGAGAAATCTCATCTCTACTAAAAATAAAAAATTAGCCGGGCGTGGTGGCGGACACCTGTAATCCCAGTTACTCGGGAGGCTGAGGCAGGAGAATCGCTTGAACCCAGAGGCAGAGGTTGCGGTGAGCTGAGATTGCACCACTGCACTCCAGCCTGGGCAACAAGAGTAAAACTCTGTCTCAAAAAAAAAAAAAAAATCTATCTGTAGCATGCAATGCTGCTTACAGCATTTTACCCATAATAGAGCTTTCTTCAAAACTGTAGTCAATCCTCTCAAACCCAGATACTGCTTTATCAATTAGGTTGACTGCTATACTAAATCCTTTTTTGTCATTTCAACAATGTTCACAATATCCTGACCAGAAGTAGACTTCCACCTCAAGAAACCACTTTCTTTGCCCACCCGTAAGAAGCAGCTTCTCATCTGTTCAAGTTTTATCTTAAGATTGCAGCAACTCAGTTACATCTTCTGGTTCCACTTCTAATTCCAGTTCTCTTGCTACATTTCTACCACACATCCACAGTGACTTCCTCTACTGAAATCTTGAACTCCTCAAAGTCATACATGAGAGTTGAAATCAATTTCTTCCAAACTCCTATCAATGTTTATATTTTGTACTTTTATGGATCATGAACAGAACTCTTCATAATATCTAGAAGGATGAATCCTTTCCAAAAGGTTTTCAACTTTTGCCCAAATCCATCAGAGGAATCTCAATCTATGGCAGCTATAGCCATACAAAATGTATTTCTTAAGTAACAATACTTGAAAGTTGAAGACACTCCTTGATCCATGGGCTGCAGAATTAATGCTACATTAGCAGGCATGAAAACATTAATCTCCTTGTGTGTCTCCATCAGAGCTTGGGTAATCAGGTGCACTGTTAACAAGCAGTAATACATTGAAAGCAATCTTCTTCTCTGAGGAGTTGGTCTCAACAATGGGCTTAAAATATTCAGTAAACCATGCTATAAACAGACGTGCTATCATCCAGGTTTTATATTTCCATTTATAAAGCACAGTAGAATGGATTTGGCATAATTCTTAAGGGCCCTAGGATTTTCAGAATGGTCAATGAGCATTGGCTTCAACTTAAAGTCACCAACCACATTAGACCCTAACTAGAGAGTCAGCCTGCCCTTCAAAGCTTTGAAGCCAGGCAGTGACTTCTCCTCTCTAGCTATGAAAGTCCAAGATGGAATGTTTTGCCAATCGAAGGCTTCTTTGCCTACATTGAAAATCTGTTGTTTAGTGTAGCCACCTTCATCAATCATCTCAGCTAGAGCTTCTGGATAACTTGCTGCAGCTTCTGTATCAGTACTTGCTGCTTCACCTTGTACTTTTAGGTTACAGAAACAGCTTTCCTTAAACGTCATGAACTAGCCTCTACTAGTTTCAGACTTTTCTTCCACAGCTTCCTCACCTTCCTCAGCTTTAGAATTGAAGAGAGGGCCTTGCTTTAGATTAGGCTTTGGCTTAAGGGAGTGTTGTGGCTGGACTGATAATTCTACATGCGACTCCTCCTTTCACTTGAACACTTACAGGTCATTGTAATGTTATTAATTGGCCTAATTTCAATACTGTCTCAGGAAACAGGCCCAAGGAGAGAGACAAGGGAACAGCTGGTTGCTGGCACAGTCAGAACACACACAACATGTATTAAGTGTGCCATCTTATAGGGGTGTGGTTTGTGGCACCCCAAATCAATTATAATAACAAAGATCATTTATCCCAGATAACCGTAACAGATGTAATAATGAAAAAGTTTGAAATATTGCAAATTAACAAATGTGACAAGAAGTGAACACAAGCTGTTGGAAAAATGGCACCAATAGACTTAATACACTTGCTTGATGCAAGGCTGCTATAAACTTACAATTTTTATTTAAAAGGCTGGGCGTGTTGGCTCACGCCTGTAATCCCGGCACTTTGGGAGGCCGAGGCAGGCGGATCAGAAGGTCAGGAGTTCAAGACCAGCCTGGCCAATATGGTGAAACCCCGTCTCTACTAAAAATACAAAAATTAGCCAGGCATGGTGGTGGGCACCTGTAGTCCCAGCTACTTGGGAGGCTGCGGCAGAATTGCCTGAACCCAGCAGGCAGAGGCTGCAGTGAGCCAAGATCGTGCCACTGCACTCCAGCCTGGGTGACAGAGCAAGACTATGTCTCAAAAAAAAAAAAACTATACACACACACACACACAAATATCTGTGAAACACAATATAGTGAAGCACAATGAAATGAGCTATGCTTGTATGTTAATTATACCACTTTTTTTAATCAAAAAAAATTAAGAAACGTGTTTTCCTAGGTTAATTTTTCAGAAGGCGCACGTACCTTATTGAGTGCAACAATGAAGGGACATTTCTTAGATTTGAGAAGGTTGATAGACTCAATTGTTTGGGGCTCCAAACCATGCATAATATCAACAACTAAAATGGCAATGTCACAAAGAGAGCTTCCTCTATTTCTCAGATTACTGTTGAAAAGAAGGAAAAGATCTATAAGTAGAAAATCTTGAAATACTTTTCTTAAAACTTCTAAACTTCTTTGTAAAACCCAAACAAGAGTATATGTATTAAATTGTTCAAGTACCAGTAGCCCTTTAATTGCCAAATGCTCATATAACAGTCACTTGAATCGACCTCAAGTGGAATGAGCTAGTTTTAAAACCAACTAATATTTCTGATAATTTTACTGACCAAGTTTTCTGTGTTAAAGAATATGGGCAAGAGACAACAGCACAATATTACACCTGTAATGGGTTTTACAGGAGACAAGCCTGACATGTATTAGCATGTTTTCTGCCCTTTAAAGCAGTAAAGACTTCCCTCTATAAAAAACAAGTATTCAAAGAAAACACTACTAAATCAATGAAGTACAAAGGAGGATTGGTAGTTATAGAGATCAAATTACTACTCAAAGGTTAATGACTCCACTGAACTTTTAGACTTAATGGTTTCAAGTAGTTTGCTTGATGAGAACAGACTCAAATTGGTCTTACCTGAAAGATTCATGCCCAGGAGTATCAATAATTAGCATTCCTGGAATCCGTACATTCTCTCTATCAAACTAGAAACAGTGGGAGGAAGTCAGACATGAAAGCTTCTTTACAAAACAATCCTTTTGCCCTAAAACTCTGGAAGTATCACTACTCCCTTTTCCATATGAATGACTTTAAAAACAGTGAGTTAACCAGCAAAGTACAATTGTCAGTATTTTCACTAAAATCCAAAGAAATTTTAACCAAAAAAATAATTAAATGAGAAAATATCTCCTTTCTTAAGGTCTTAAAACTATGACTGTAGTCCAAGTTTGAGCAGATTATTAAGTAAGTGGTGATACAAATCACAGGGCAGTCATCTGAAATAATCCATAGAAATCTGACATGCAAAAGGTGGTTCTCAGCACTGGGAAAAGTTATCTGGTCCAATTTTAAAGCAATTCTGACTCCAAATATATCCCAAAAGTATGTTTTAAAGCAAATTTACCACACTGATCAAAAATGTTAAAGAGTAAATGCATACCCTACTGTATTCAAATAATGTCATAAATGCTTGACTTTCCGGACAACAGCACATAAATGAATGGAAATAACAACTGATCTCATTTGGACATGCCCTTTTAGTCTAAAAAGTAACACTGACCAACTAATTTCACACACACACACCCCTTTTTTGTATTATGCTTATCTACATTTTCTTTTTGCTAATCTCCAAATGATCTTTCAAAATTTGGTATCCTGATCTACATCAAAATAATGCAATGTAAAACATTTCAGGTCTGCATTCTGGTGGTCGTAAAACAATGTTCACTGAGCACCACAATTATTTCCACTTCAGTGTCTTATATACTAACAATAAGTAATTACAATTGTCATATAAAGGTTATCCCAAGAACTTTAATACGGGCCTAATAATAATCTTGTTCCTTATGTTCTAAAATAACAATGAGAGTTCAAGTTCTGGCAACTGATGGAATAAGGTGTTATGAACCCTCTTCTCTAGTGACTAAAACATAGAAATATTATTTAAAATAGGAAGAAAATAAATTATAAATTTGAAAAGTTATAATTCAAAAAAACTGTTCTAAAATAAAAATTTAATACTACATATTATAATAGAACACCACAAAACTGGAAAACTCAGAACCAACACCAAGATGTAAAATGACCACGTGCCTTGTAAAAAGATGAAAATCAGCTTATGATCAAACTTAACAGCAATACTTTATGCGAGAAGAAACTGGACACAGGATACTTAAAGAATGAAAATGTCAACCAAGGATTTTATATATGGCCAACTGACTTTCCAGTATAAAGGCCACAAAATAACTCTTCAATATTCAAAAATTCAAGGAATGTTAATTCTTTTAATCCCTTCCTTAGGAATTGACTAGAAGACAAGCTTCATAAAACCCAATCGCAAAGAAACAAAACAAAAACTGGAGAGACAAAACTCATAGACTCTTTTTACATGCAGAACCAAGACTAAATAAGGAATAAAAGGAGACATTAGCATGTAATAACATATGCTCTGTTTTTCAACTTATTGCTTCTCAGTTCCAAAGCTACCACTTTCACCTGCTCTGTGATAATGAAACTGAGGAATTGTTTACAAGGCCCAGTTCTCAGTCTGGGTAGTTTCTGTATTACATGAGCCTGGAACATCCTGCTATACCAGACAGCACGAATGCAACCAAAACTAGGACAATCAGAATTGTATGCGAAAGATTCAGGAGCCAACCACTGGGCAAAGATGGGACTATCTCAGCACAATAATAACTGAAATGGACTAATGCAGAGTAAATATGTTTAAATCCATTAGTTCATAACAATACAAAACAGAATCAGGCTGGGCACAGTGGCTCACATCTGTAATCCCAGCACTTTGGGAGGCTGAGGTGGGAGGATCGCTTGAGCACAGGAGTTCAAAACCAGCCTGGGCAACATAGGGAGATCCTGTCTCTATGAGGGGCAAAAAAAAGAAAAAAAAAGAAAAATCATATTGGTCACTTTTTATTTTAAAAGCTGGTTAAAAGAAGGTAAAAGATCAGGCATTAATTTTACCTTTCCTAAATAACCCATCACTGAATAATCAAATAGTAGATTAGGTAACATTTCTCTATAGAAGTAATCCAATAATGGCTGATGGAGTTCGAGTACATTTTGCAACTCCTAACACATTAAAAGGTAGAGATTATCTTTAAAAGTTGTGGCTAGAGATCTTTGATTGGAAAGCTACACCTGGAGGGCTTCTGAAGTAGCTTGCAAGGTTCTATTGCCCAACAAAGGTGACACTTAAAGGGTGGTGTGCATTATACTGATTCTTTAAGTTTTACATTTATCTTACTGTGTTACATCTAACATACATAAACTGAATACCTCCAAACAAGTAGAAAAATATGGGACAAAAAGAAAAGAAATGGATTAGATTAGAAGGGAAAAAGAGTAGAGAACGAAACAAAATTTTAAATTATGGGGATAAATGGTATCAGTGTTAAAGCATGGAGGCGAATGACTAACTGTGGAATAGTGGCTGCCTCTGGGAAAGGGAGGGAAGGAAATGGAATGTGAGAGGTCCTGTAATATGTAGTGTTTCATTCTTTAAAAAGAATGATCTAAAGCAAAATAGGCAAAATAATACATATTAATTCTGAATGGTGACTATATGGAGCTGTTATACTAGTCTCCGTCCTTTTTCTATGTTTGAAATAGTTCATATCTTAATTTTTGTAAGAGATTAAAATATATGAAATACAATATACTTACATTTTTAATCATCTTAGTCTGTTCATTTATAGCTTCAAGAGGAACATTGGTGGCCCCAATTTGTTGTGTGATACCACCTGCTTCACCGTCTTGTACATGTGTATGACGGAGCTATGAGAAGACAGCAAGTTCAGATTGGTATTTCAACATGGAAAAGATAGCAGTAAAAATAGTAAGAGATCAGCAACTTATTTATTGTAAGCAGAACTGCCTATATATCCTATTGGTCTCAAAAGTTTTTTTTTTTTTAATAAGGTACCATTCACTTCTTTTCAAAGTCCTATCAATACATATAATAGTTTCTTACTTTATCTAGAATTTTTGTCTTCCCTGTGTCCACATGCCCAAGTACGCAGATAATAGGGGCTCTTAGCTTTTCGGTATTTACATTTTTACTATGTTCAAGTCGCCGTTTCTAGGAGAAAAAAAAATCAAAAATTAAATATATCAAATCCTCACTATCCTTATTGTCCATTTTGCCTTGGCAAAAGAATGCCACAGCCTGGATCCAAGTTCTCGGTTGATTTGACTACACATAATTGCAATTTAAAATGTGAACGTTACAATCTAATTCCCACCACAGCACCTTTGGACAAGGAAAAACCTGTTTAGATTTCACAGTAGCACTGTTCAATATGAATAGGAATACTGTAAAGTGTCATTTCAAAATTTTTGAATACTTTAGTACATAGTTACTTTAATGGAATATAATGACTACGAAAGGAATCAATCTTCCCATAATACTGACTATACAGAGCAACCCTGAATTTGTGTGAGGATTTACATAAAAACGGGCGAGCGTGCACATTTTTAAAATTTCACTGCAACCTAAGAATTTTAAAGATTTTTAAAGGCAATGTATTACACACTTTTATCCAATATACGAACCCTATAAAACCTCTCAAGGAGGAGACTGTTTATTTAAGCTTCAGCTTAAATAAGTATAACATGTCCTGACTTTCCGAGGTTCTACCACTCCCATGAACACCAGCAAGGGCGAGAAAGCTTTTCCTCGAACGACAGTGTGCTTCTTGTCGCATTGACCCAAATGCTTCAGCTTTCTGAGGACCAAAAACACATGCCAGCAATAGTTTTTCTTTGAAAACACCTTTCAAATAAAGTTGGCATTCAAATTAGATAAACACTTGAAGCAAAAACTATGAAGTAATGTCATTTACAAAACTATTTTTCATCTAAAAAACATTTCTGTAAGAACTCCTTACTTGCATTTCTAGTACTAGACATTAGACTTTTTGGTAGAAACTGAAACTGAAAAACTCTTTAAAATACCAAAAGTGAGGTGCCAGGGATGAGCACAAAGTAGGACTTATTCACTAGCAAAGAGTAGTACCCAACAACCTCACAGGACATACAACTCAAATTCAAACATCATGACTTTATTTGACATGGCGGACAACTGCCTCTCTCTCCCACACTTTGTGAAGTATTAAAATTTCTGGAGGGCAATGAGTTACAAACTGACTCAGAAATTCTAAGTATACTGAAGGAATGACAGCATAAGAATACAAATCCCATTCCACAATGGAGATTCTGACCCAGGAATGGAGTGAATTTCAGAAAACCATAATACATAGCAAGGTTTATGGATCCATGAAGTTTGTTATGGACTGAACATTTCCCCAAAATTCCTACCTTGAAGCCCCAACCCTCCATATGACTATACTGGGGGCTAGGGCCTTTATTTTTAAAAACATGAAGCTCATACACACTACCATTAACTAATCTAGGGAGCAGGATAATTGAGAAGCTCTTCTGCTTTATACTTATTTTGTTTGTAAATCAGCAAGCACAGTACAGATATTCCATCACTCTCTCGAACATGAGTATATGGCAAGGGAGCTGGTGGGAGCAGGTGCTACGGGAAAAGACAGTCATAACTGAGGTGCCAGTTGGGGAAGAATGCTATAGGCATCTAGCAGGTAAAGGCCAAGATGTTGTTCGGTATCATACAAGGAAGAGAACAGTCCCTATCCCCAACAACAAAGAATTATCTGGCCCCCAAATTTTAATAGTGCCAGGGCTGAGAAACCCTAATTTAGAATAACAAACCCTCTTAGTCCTTTAAAAATTTAGACAATTTATCCACACTTAGACTTTACAGGAGAAAAGGCAAATGTCGATATACAGGTATTAAAACAAAAAATTGAAAAATTAGTAATACACAAAAAGGAAAGCTAAAATAGTTTTTAGCTTTAAAATGGTATAATATCCTCAAACAAACTAGTTTTTAATGTATTATTTACATTAAGCTGACAGAACTAAAGAAAACTTTCTCTTGAAGCCCACTGAAATCTACTGCATTAAGCAGGAAAAATACAGAAAGCCTATCAGGTATTGGACTTTACTAAACAGAAGCCTCATCAACCCACCAGATTTAAACAACTGAAGTGATCGGATGCCTCATGGTGACTAACCTAAATATGTGAGGCAAACTGATGCTTATAACTGATGCTGGTAACTGCTTATAACTGATGTTTATAAGCAGAGGGCATATGCTCAGAATACCTCTGCATACTTTTAAACTATCACTCCAAGAACACACATTAAAATTTGGAGAAAACAAGAAGAAAATGAAGTAGTCACACCATTCTATCTCAGGTAAGAGAGGGGCGTCCTTGGGTAAGACCAGTATTGAAGGCCAGTAATATTTCAACATTACAAAAACTGAAAAGTATTCTATTCTTGAGGATATATAAAGTGCTGTTCAAAGCCTTTAGCTGTACAGTTTTAATAATCAGAGAAGTGGGAAGAAAGTAAAGAGAAAGGGTAAAATAAATACCTCAATCCTCCGTTTTGCTTTGTCATAAGCCCTTTCCTCTTTAGTCCGATCATCATCAGAGTCATATTCAGAATCTGAGCTCATTTCTTTACTCGGTTTTTTATCTAATGTCTTCCCTGAATCCTTCTCATCGGACACCTTTTCATCTTCCTCATCACCTTCACTGCCTTCACTTTCTCCCTCCTCTTCCTCCTCTTCTTCACTTTCTTCATCTTCCTCTTCCTCTTCTTCTTCCTCCTCTTCCTCCTCTTCAGGGTTTTCTTTTACTTCTATATGAACTGTGTTTCCTTCTACTAGGAAAGCAAATATATTTTTAAATAAATAAGCATTAATATGATAGATTTATACCAAGATAAGAGACTTTAAAGCAGGGGTGTCCAATCTTTTGGCTTCCCTGAGCCACATTAGAAGAAGAACTGTCTTGGGCCACACATAAAATACACTAACACTAATAATAGCTGATGAGCTTAAAAAAAATAATCACACAAAAAAGTCTGATATTTTAAGAAAGTTTACGAATTAGTGCTGGGCCACACTGAAAGCCATCCTGGGCTGCATGTGGCCCACAGGCTGCAGATTGGACAAGCCTGCTTTAAAGTAAGGGAAAGAAATAATGCCTGGACCAGAACTGTTTCAGATTTTTTTAAAATTTGGAATATTTGCATTCTATACGTACTTCGTATTTTTTTAAATTTGGAGTATTTGTATCCAAAATCGGAAAAACCTGAAATATGAAATGCTCCAACGAGTATATCCTTTGAGCGTCACGTCGTGGTGCTCAAACTTGATTTTGGAGCATTTCACATTTCAGATTTTTGAATTTCAGAGGCTCAACTTGTATTTAAGGAAGTAACACGGTATTTTCATACATCATAAATGCAAGATGTTTGTCTACATGCTAAAACGAAGTCTGTCACTTAACAGTAAAACCTTAAGACAGTAATCCATACTGAAGTCGGCAGTAGTAAGCCAGAATCCACGGGAGAACAGAAACCCAAGGAGGTGAGAACGGTCTTTAGTACCACTTTCCCCTTATGGTCATTTGTTGATTCGGGAGGAGGCAGATGAAAGGCTAAGCTGCACTGGGAGTCCAGACCTACCAGAATAGTAAGAATTCAAGAGGGTGCAGTGAGTAGACATTGGGTTACATCTTACTGTGGGGTAAAATCATGAAGAGCTGTACCCTAGGAATAAGGATGAATAAGAAATAAACAGGATCTCCCCATTACTGGCAGATCACCTTCAGATCCTCTGGATTCTAAGTCTAGAATAAGATGATTCCATATTGCTAGTTCACTCAGGTACCTTGTGGAAGTAACATATAAAGTAGCTCTGGAGAAAAGAAAACATCATTCTTGACCTCAAATTACTTCTCCAAGCAAAATATCCAGCACATACATAAAAAGAACAAGGCACATGAGAAAACAATTTACATGAGAAGAACCAACATATAAACACCAAAAGGACTTTCATAAAGTTATAAAATCAAAATTTTAAAACGACTGTGCTTCTAACATTCAGTCAGAAGCAAAAGACAAAGTTAAAATTTTACAAGGTAAATTAAAACTATAAAAAAATAGTCAAATGGAAATACTAAAACTGAAAAATACAACAAATGAAATTAAGAATTCAAAAGGTGGGCCTAACCTCAGAATAGAAAGAGCCAAGGAGAAAATTAGTGACCTAGAAGACAGTCAAGAGAAGCAATCCAGAATGAACCACAGACTCACTAGGTGGAAAATACAGAAAAGAAAATAGGAAACAATGATACAATTAGAGGGCCTATCAGAGACATCATTGGGATTTTGGGGGAGAAAATGTCTCCTAACATAAAACTGATAAAAACATAAAACCATATATTAATAAAGCTCTACAAATAGAATGTATTTTTTAAAAACCTATTCTGGCTACATCATGATAAAACTGCTAAAAACCAAAATCACATGAAAAATTGAGGCTGATACCTGACTTCTCAACAGGAACAATGAAAGCCAGGGCAAGGGAATAATAACTTAAAAGTGCTAAACTTCAACCAATAATTCCTCACTCAGTAAATACATAAAACTAAAGAATGAAGATGTAATAAAGATGTTTTTAGAAAGCAAAACAGAATGTCTAACTGATTCATAAAAAAAAAAAAAACTCTAAAGTGTTCTTCAAATAGGAAGAAATGATCTCAAACGGAAGGTCAAAGATGCAGGAAATAAAGCACAACAAAATGTTAACAATGTGGGTAAACTTGTAAGTACTGACTACATAAAATATAAGCTAAGATGAGGTTTTAAATAGATAATGACAAGAAATGAGCACAATTATATCTTTTTTGTTTTGTTTTTTTTTTTTTTTTTGAGATACAGTCTCACTCTGTCGCCCAGGCTGGAGTGCAGTGGCGCAATCTCAGCTGGCTGCAACCTACGCTTTCCGGGTTCAAGCAATTCTCGTGCCTCAGTCACCTGACTAGCTAGGATTACAGGCGCACGCCACCATGCCCAGCTAAATTTTGTATTTTTAGTAGAGGTGGCGTTTCACCACGTTGGCCAGGCTGGTCTCAAACTCCTGATCTCAAGTGCTCTGCCTACCTTGGCCTCCCAAAGTGCTGGGATTGCAGGTGTGAGCCGTCACGCCCGGCCGAGAGCAATGATATCTAAACAGAGTATTGGGTAAATGTCATTCAAGTACTCTAAAGCCCCTGCATTGTTAGAGGATAACATTAGACATTGTTAGTTCAAAGGTACGTGCTAAAAATGTTCTTAATCACTAAAAAGTTTTTTAGAGAAGTACACAACTGCTAAGCTCATGGAAGGAGAAAAAAACAAAACTTTTAAAACCTAGTAACCCAAAAGATGATTAGAGAGAAAAAGAACCACGCAGAACAAAAAAGGACTTGGTAAGATGAAATGTTTAAAATCAATATACTTACACCAAATGTTAATTACACCAACTGTTACATTTAACAGGCTAAGTACTCTAGGTAAAATATAAAGATTGACAAACTGGACTAAAAAAATCTCAACTAGATCCTAGCTGTGATTTGTAAATGGTGTCCCCTCTAAAATTCATGTTGAAAACTTAATCCCCATTTTGCAGGTAGGGGGTAGCAGGGTGGTGGGGAAGGTTTGGGGGAGTGATTAAGCCACTCTCATAAATGGATTCATGCCCACAGAAAAGTGCCTTCAAAGAGAGTTTGCTCCTCTTGCCCTCCCCTCCCTTCCACCATGTGAAGACACAGCCATCCTTCCCTATGGAGGATGCAGCACCAAGGTGCCATCTTGGAAGCAGAGAGCAGCCTTTACCAGACACCAATGGGCCTTGATCTTGGGACTTCCCAGCCGCCAGAACTGTGAGAAATACATTTCTGTTCTTTAGTACTACCAAGTCTGTGGTATTTTGTTATAGTAGCACAAATGGACTAAGATGCTATTTACGGATACAGAAAGAGTAATAAAGAACAAAAAAGCTCATGTAAATCAAAGCTCATGTACCTATATGAATTTTAGGTAGACTTTTATATCAAAAGGCATTGTTAGAAATATACATATATCAATGATAAAAGAGTCAATTCATTAGAAAGATACAAGATTGTATTCACCTAATGACACAGCATAAAAATACATAAAGCAAAAATTAACAGAACTCAGGAGAAACAGAAAATCTACAATCATGATTGGAGATTTTAAGACACTGGTCCCAGTAACAGAGAGAAAGAGCAGATCAGAAAAAAAGAAAGCAAAAACAAAAAAACCCTCAGAACGCTATAAAAGACTTGAACAAAATGATTAGCAGATTTGACCTAAATATAGAAACCAAGGCATCCAACTACAGCAGAATATGAATTCTTTCCAAATATGAAACACTTCCAATAACTGACCATGCCAGGTTGTATAGCAATACTCAACATACTTCAAAGGATAGAATCATGTATGTTCTCTGATCACAATGAAGTAACAAAAGACAATTAGAAAATGCCCATTTCTGTAAATTAAGAAATATACTAGGCTGGGTGTGGTGGCTCACACCTGCAATCCCAGGACTTTGGGAGGACGAAGTGGGCGGATCACCTGAGGTCGGGAGTTGGAGACCAGCCTGACCAACATGGAGAAACCCCATCTCTACTAAAAATACAAAATTAGCCGGGTGTGGTGGTGCATGCCTGTAATCTCAGCTACTTCGGAGGCTGAGGCAAGAGAATGGTTTGAACCCAGGAGGCAGTTTGCTGTGAGTTGAGATTGCGCCATTGCACTCCAGCCTGGGCAACAAGAGTGAAACTCCATCTCAAAAAAAAAAAAAAAGAAATACACTAAATAAATCTTAGGTAAAATACATCAAAATGAAAATGAGAAAATATCAACATATCAGAACTTACAGAATTTGACTAAAGTCATGCTTAAAGAAAAATGTATACCTTTAAAAACAAAGATGGGGGAGTCTGAAAAAAATCAAAGGGCTAGATATCATTATCAGTAAGTTAGTAAAATTAACAGGAAATTAAATCTCAAAGTAGAGATTTTAGTAATAAAGGGGAAATAATGACAAAAACGCTTACTTTCTATTCATACGTACCAGGAACTATAGTCTTTATCTCTTCATTACCTTTTAGCAGTGCTTTTTGTAAGTCAGTTTTAGTAACAACCCTATTTGTAACATCATCATTCGGAAAAAATGCATTCTAAACCTTAGGCAGTTATCCTACAAATAACATTCCGAGGAACCACTCATTCACAAAACGAAGATCCACACGAGGACTTAGAAACCACGGCAAAAGAGAGAACACGAGACTGATCCCTATCCCCAGAAATGTTCATACGGCTTTCATAATCAAAAGAATATTCATTTAAATATATATCATTCATTTCTAATAGCCACTGGATTTATCAGTGTGTGCTTATGTGGTATTCACCTTTTTCTGTCTCCTCATCACTGGCCATAGCTTCCCAATCATCCAATCCAGCATCCTCAGTATCTTCTTCTTCTTCTGTAAGTAAAAATTTGCATTTAAGACACAAAAATTATTTAGAAATATGAATTATTTAGAAAAAAATTATTTATTTCTGAATAAATTATTTAGAAAAAAGTATAAAATTACACTGACATAAAAATAATGTTTCAGTTATGTAAAAAATATGTATGCAGCTATTATCTTTAGAACTCTTTTTAATATAGCTAGCATGTTACAATTTACTATTACTAAATGCTTCCATTTCCTACTACTGTCATATTAAACATAACCGATTTTCTATTCAAGCTAATTGTTTCATTAATTTAATCAATTTAAATGTTTCTTTAGATCTTGAAAAAGCTGTATGAATATACTCAGTTCTTGAAAACAAATGAAATTTCACATACGTCTTCTTTTTGATCATCCGACTCATACTTTATGCAAGGAATTTATTATTTTGCTTTTAACCTTTACAGGTATTTAAATATAAATTCCAAAGTAGAAGGTACAAAAGTACCACCATCACTCCAGTTCAAAGCAAGAATAGAAGGCTGTGCTCATAACCCCAAAACAGCCAGAAAGCTAAATTCTGAATATTATTTAGATATTAAAGACCTAATACTCTTCTTTAACAAGAATGCTTTTCTTTACTGAAATCTAACCAGGCACAACTATTCTTAAATGAAAGGAAGATGAGGGGTAGGACAGGACATGCAGTACCTGCTTCCCTGAAATAATCATTATTTACTAACAAATCTGGGTCAATTATCTTGAGGAGGAAATGAGACTCAGAAACAGGTACCCAAAACATCCATCTAAATTAGCAATTCTTTCTGGTGTTAAAAATGTGACCTAAAATAATGGACTGCTATTAAGCGTATCAATCTGAATTTCTCTAATCTCGTCATATCAATGCTAGGCTGAGGTCTACCCAGGTGAAATGATTCTATTCGCTCAGAAGAGAAAAGAGAAAAAGAAAGGAAAGGAACTATCAATAATATAATTCACCAGTGTTAATCAGACTTAGTATTCTCTAAAGGCTTTTCCCATTCCTGATCCTATCTTTACACGCTGGGGATTCCCTGGAACACCAAACATACATTTAGGCAGTCCCAGCTCTCCTATCAATATCTAGTCTTAAGAATTAGAACAATGTTTTCTTTTTTTTTTTCAAGCCAGAGATTTTCCTCAACTCCTCAACACATACACAGATACCCTACAATCAGTAAGCTGAATTCTCTGATTATTGTAAATAGAAGCTGACCTTTAGGAAGGTCTAAAAATGCCAATTTTTATGGTTCTTAAAAAGTTCTAGTTAAAAATGCTTCGAATTTGCTTCTCAAGTATTAAATGAAGACCTTCAGGTATTTTTTTGAGATTTCTAACTCATAAATAAAAACATCAGAAAAAATCCAAAACCTACTATTCTTTCTTCTTTTTTTTTTTTTTTTTTTTTTGCTCTGTCACCCAGGCTGGAGTGCAATGGCATGATCTCAGCTCACTGCAACGTCCCTGTAACCTCTGCCTCCCAGGTTCAAGCAATTCTCCTGCCTCAGCCTCCCGAGTAGCTGGGATTACAGGCACCCACCACCACGCCTGGCTAATTTTTTGTATTTTCAGTAGACACAGGGTTTCACCCTGTTAGCCAGGATGGTCTTCATCTCCTGACCTCGTGATCTATCCGCCTCGCCCTCCAAAGTGTATCCTTTCTACAAAACATTTTATTAACACTGCTGGAAAGAACAAAACTGATGCAAGTCTGACTTGGATACTTATTCAAAGTACAAATGAAAAGAAACAGAAAAGAAAGAACTATGAAGAAAGAGAGCCATCCAGTCAGATACTTATTTGGTTCTCCCCAACTATTTATAATAACTAAGACAACTTATGACACACCAACACTATTTAATAAGAATTCACTAATTAAATAATCAGATAATGCTACCCACCTGGTTCAACAGGAGGTGGTGTCTCTTCCTTTTCTGGTACTCCTTGTTCCATAACTTCTACAGCAGCACATAATTCCATTGATTCAGACACTGAAAAAAGGGCAGAAACCAAGATAATGTTTTTTTCTGATGTATAATTTCTGTTAAGATACTCCATTAAGTACTGAATTAAAAACAGTAGTGCAAACCTATTTATTTATTTATTTATTTATTTATTTATTTATTTATTTATTTATTTATTT
>NC_045448.1:105097544-105147358 GCF_002776525.5 Piliocolobus tephrosceles
TTTATTTATTTATTTATTTATTTATTTATTTATTTATTTATTTATTTGATGGAGTCTCACTCTGTCACCTAGGCTGGAGTGCAGTGGTACAATCTCAGCTCACTGCAACCGCCAACTCTTGGTTTCAAGCAACTCTCCCTGCCTCAGCCTGCCAAGTAGCTGGGATTACAGGTGCCTGCCACTATGACAGGCTAATTTTTTTATTTTCAGTAGAGGCGGGGTTTCACCATGTTGGCCAGGCTGGTCTTGGACTCCTGACCTCAGGTGATCCACCTGCCTCAGCCTCCAACGTGCTGGGATTATAGGCGTGAGCCACTGCACCGAGACTGTGCAAACCTATTTCTCCAAGTTTAGAAAATGTTTAAATAGGCCGGGTGTGGTGGCTCAAGCCTGTAATCCCAGCACTTTGGGAGGCCGAGACGGGCGGATCAGGAGGTCAGGAGATGGAGACCATCCTGGCTAACACGGTGAAACCCCGTCTCTACTAAAAAAAATACAAAAAACTAGCCGGATGTGGTGGTGGGTGCCTGTAGTCCCAGCTACTCGGGAGGCTGAGGCAGGAGAATGGCATGAACCCGGGAGGCGGAGCTTGCAGTGAGCTGAGATCCGGCCACTGCACTCCAGCCCAGGTGACAGAGCAAGACTCCGACTCAAAAAAAAAAAAAAAGAAAATGTTTAAATATAGTCATACGTTCTACAGGAAACTATTCTTTCTGCTCAATAAATAAAACATAAAAATCACAGAAGGCTAAGAAGGAAACCAAACCAAGAAAAGGTAAGAATTGTCGTTTTACTTCTCCGAGTTAACAGTTACAGTATTCATAGGGTAGAACTCAGATTTTTCAAAGTAAAATACTTTTTCCATGAGCTTGTCATGTCAATCAAGTGAGAATAATGGCATTAATAAGACATAAGTTTAGAAAATAAGTTTCAATATGCATTTCAGATTTTTTCCTTTCTTCTTTACAGATACTGTTTTGAAGATTGTGGGGTAAAGGCAAACAAAATACTTTCTACGTTACAGGCTATTTTGTATACAAACCTTCTTTACTTTCTAGCTGCTGTGGTATTTTTTTCCTCTTTTTATCTTCATAAATTGGCCTCTTCTTTGGCAAAGAGTCTTTTGATGGCACTTCAACACCTGAGGGATAAAAATGAAAAACTTGAGGTTTATACTACTTACATGTCACCTGAGAAGTACTATTTAAAGGATAGCATTTCATTCACCACAGAGAAACATACCCTAAAATATGAAAGGATATTCATGGAAAAACTTGTATCTTCTTGATTTAAGGTATTTTAAAATTTACATACAGTAAAAATTCTCTTTTATACACAGTGCGAGTCTTGATACGTGCATCACCATCACAATGAAGATACAGAAAAGCTCCATCACTCCATCACCCTGCGCTTCAAACCCTCCTTACCTTCTTAGCCTCTGGTAACCACTGATCTGTTCTCCAACCAAAAGATTTGCTTTTTCTAAAATGTCACATAAATGGAATCTTAGTCTGGCCTCTATCATAATGGATTTGAGAGTCACTCACTCTGTTGTACATGTCAATACTTCGTTTCTTTTTATTGTTGGGCAGCATTCCATTGTATGGATATATCACAGTTTGCTTATGCATTCAACAGCTGAAGGACATTTGAGTTGTTTCTGCTTTTTTGCAATTATGAATAAAGCAGGTATGAACATTTTCAGACAGGTTTTTGTGTGAACATTTCTATTGGGCAAATATTTTGTAGTGTGAAAGAGGAAATATAATGTAAATATGACCTTAATTTTTATAAAGACACTGCCAGTTGTTTTCCAAAGTGGCTATACTACCTTGCTTTCCCACCAGTAATGCAGAAGAGTTTCGGCCGGGTGTGATGGCTCAAGCCTGTAATCCCAGCACTTTGGGAAGCCGAGGTGGTTGGATCACCTGAGGTCCAGGAGTCCAGGACCATCCTGGCCAACATGGTGAAATCCCATCTCTACTAAAAATACAAAAAATTATATTATTAAAAAAAAAATTATATTGTGGTGGTGGGTGCCTATAATCCCAGCTATTCGGGACGCTGAGGCAGGAGAATCGCTTGAACCTGGGATGCAGAGATGCAGTGAGCCAAGATTGCGCCATTGCACTCCAGCCTGGGCAACAAGAGCGAAACTCTGTCTCAAAAAAAGAAAAAGAAAAAAAAAAAAAAAGAGTTTCAACCGCTCTGAATGTGGTAAAGATAAGTTTCTCTTTTTTTAGAACAGTCTTTTCAGATGTGTATAGCTTCTTGGTGAAAATGTCTGTTGAAACTTTTTGCACACTTTTAAACGAACTTATTGGTTTTCTTATAGTTGGATTCTGAGAGGTCTTTATATATTTTGGACATTAATTCTTTGTCAGATATCTGATTTGGAGGTACTGTCTTAGAATTCTCTCAACAGTGTCTTTTGCAGAGAAAAGTTTTGACTGGTCTTTCTGAAAATGTATCTTTTTTCCTTTTATGGTTTAGAGTCCTATCTAAGCACTCTGCCTAACGCAAGATATCCTCCTATGTTTTCCTCTGAAAGTATTATTGTATATTTTACATTTAGATATAATGCCCATTTGGGTTAATTTTTTGTTTGTTTGTTTTGTTGAGACGGAGTCTTGCTCTGTCGCCCAGGCTGGAGTCCAGTGGCGCAATCTTGCCTCGCTGCAAGCTCCGCCTCCGGGCTTCATGCCATTCTCCTGCCTCAGCCTCCAGAGTAGCTGGGACTACAGGCGCCCGCCACAGCACCCGGCTAACTTTGCTTTGTATTTTTAGTAGAGAGAGGGTTTCACCATGGTAGCCAGGATGGTCTCGATCTCCTGACCTTGTGATCTGCCCACCTTGGCCTCCCAAAGTGCTGGAATTACAGGCATGAGCCACCGCGCCCTGCCGGGTCAATTTTTATACAGTGAGGATTAAAACTAGAGTTTTGGATTTTTCTGCATACAGATATCCAATTGTTCTAGTACCACTTGCTACAAATACTGTATTTTATCCACTGAATTACCTTTCACCTATATACTAACCGTGTATAGACTGTCTATCTTTCTGGCTATATCACACTGTATTAATTCCTATAGCTTTATAGTAAGTCTTGAAATCAGGTATTCTAAGTTTGTTCTCCTTTTTCAAACTTATTTTGGCCATTCTAACTCTCTGGTCTCTTCATATCCATTTTAGACTAGTTGATAGATAGCTACAAAATATGCTGTGATTTTGACTGGGATTGAACTGAATCTATAGATTGCTGGATTACTGACACAGTCTCTCACTATGGGCAGAAGCCTTAGAATAAAAACAACAGAAATTGTATACCATGGGATTTTTGAATGAAGTCACTAATAAAGGAAAATGACTAAAAATGTTATCTCTAAAGTAGGAATATATATGGATGTGTGCTGTGCATGTGCTGAAGAATGTCTAGAATGGTAAAACCATAGCTATGACTGATAGGACAAATACATTAAACAAACCAAAGAAAGAGGATAAAGCCAGCTGAGAATGCAGAGATCATCACTTCGATTAAAGTTTTCCTTGCCTAGCAGCCTACACCTACTAAGATGAAAAGCATGGGCCTAAGGGGAAACTGTAGGCTGGATTACCTGAAGGGTAGTCCCAGTAACACCCTAGACTTAATCAACTGACTATTCCTCTAGTCATGGACTCTCAAATAAGCTGCTGTATTTGGAATCAACACCAAGACTTGTATGTGTTTAGACATTCCATTCACTTTGCAAACTGAGACATCACAATCAAGTTCTTGAAGAAGCTCTTTGCTTGAAATGAGTTTATTACAAATTATTGATAAAGTACTCATATATATATATATATTTATCAATATATATATATTGATAAAGTACTCATATATATATATATATATATATATATATGAGACTGTGCTTAGTAGTCACAGGCTAAAGGATGATTGAAAAGTTAACCTGCTGCACATTTCAGAGTAATTTTATGAAAACACCTGCAGATGCCTACACTCTCTGAGAGTACATTTTCAGCTCAATGAATTAAGTTTTACAATATCTAGGTAATAAATGTAGTAAGCAGCTGTCTTCCAAACATATAATGAAACAACACCGTAGGATCTTTTAATGAGATGACTCCTGTGAGTGGGCTGTGCGGGGGGACCTTGAATGTGAAGCTAAGGAATTTGGACTTTTATTAATAGACGATAGGGAACCAATAAGACGGTAAACACTGGACAACACTATGAAGAGTAAGAGACCAGGGTCAGAGATGCCACTTGAGAGATCATCTCTTACAAGCCTATGCTAAATAAAGACTGATGCTAAAAGTCCATCATTTTACACTGTAATTTCCATAACTATAAGTCTAACTGCTCCTTAAAACAGCATTTTTGAGACTGACAAATCACTCCCTGCTTGGTCCCATCTCAATTTCTTCATGGGTGCTTTTAGCCACTCCAATAGTCAACGATGAAATCTGATGTATGAATGCTAACTATATTCAAGTTTGTACCTAATTTCATGTAAAATTTTTAAAAAGCTGTATTCTCAGTTAAGAATAAAACTGTCTAAAAATCTAAGTACTGGGTTTCTTCACATCTAATGCTGAACATACATGTAAGAAAAAGTGGCACAGACCAGCTTAAATTTCAGCTCTGTGGCCTTGGGTAGTCTGTTTACACTCTCTGAACCACCATTTCCTCATCTGTATGATGGAAGTAAAATAGCTAGAAGAATTTTTATGAGGGAAAAATAGACAATATCAAAGACATTGTAGCATCAGTTACACACTAAGCACACACAATAAATGGTAGTTATTACTGTAATTATAGCATAAACACCAAAATGACTGTAATCTAAAAATCTAGGGAATATAGGAACAGGAAATTTAAGAGAGGCCCCAATATATTCTTCTCATTGGAGCAAAGACACTATTTTAAATCATCTTACCTTTCAAAAAAGTAATAAATTATATACCCAGTTGTGATCTCTAAACACTATTCCCCTCTAAAAGGAACCAAAGCTCTTTGGATAAACAACTGATTCCAGGTCTCAGGCCATGCAAGATGAACCTGGGATATCCTGTTGTGTCAGAAAGTAAGGAAAAGGTTAAAAAAAAAGGTCATGAATACTTTTTCACTGTGGTCATGTGGGTAAACTAATATGCTGTCTGAGAATCACTGTATTTCTTTTTTATTTTTTGGGATTCACTTTAAAACACGCCAGGATAAAAAGTAGATGGAGAAGTACAAAACAAGAATGTCAAATGGTCCTGATTGTTGAAGCTGGCTGATAGGTACACAGGGACTCATTCTATTATTATCATTATTCTTGTTTGTGGGAGGAGAATTCAGTTAGACACACTATCATTTACATATACATTTTTATCCTTGTGTAGACATCACCTTCCTAAACAATGGAATTACATCACCTATTCCTTACGTTTTACTGACCTTTTTCACAGATTTTCATAGAAACTGTCCTGATGCAAATTCCATTCTCCTTCTGAACATTAAGGGATATAACTCCATGTGCAGGGCTCTCTGACTGTTCAGTAAGGGATATAACTGCATGTGCAGGGCTCTCTGACTGTTCAGTTAATGAAGAGTACCACTCACCCTGAGCTTGTAGGAGTTTAAGGGTAGCTTCGGCTCTGGCTCTGGCTTCTCTCTGGGATTTAGTTAAAAGTTTCCCTTCTTTTTTCAAGCGTTCTTTTCTTTCTTTTTCTTTTTGCTTTTTCCTTTCTCTTTTTTCTTGTTCCAATCGTTCCTATAAAAGAGTACATGTCAGACAAAACCTGTATTCATTTAACGAACTATAAAATCCAAATGTAAACAATCCAAACTTCAAATAAATCTCTTGAGACACATGCAAAGTATGTCTGGAGATTCCAAACCAAAGTATTTTAAATGTTGTACATGATTATTAATTAATATCACATCAGATTATTGGCAATGATACATAAGCAACTTAAGTATCAAGGAATCTATTATTGAGAAAATAAAGATGTGCTGTACCTCTTCATCTTATTATTTGTATCAGAAAAATAATGTAACTGAATTACCATGCAACTATGAAATTCTCAGAATTAGAAGATTAAAGATATTTTACAGAGAATAGATTTTAAGTTAAACACAGTATCAATGTTACCAACTTCATGAAAACATACCTCTTCTTTACGCTTGGCTTCTAATTCTTCAAGCCGTTTTATACGTTCTTCCTCTTCTCTCTTCTGTCTTTCTTCTTCCTCTTTAAGCTTAGCCAGAGCTTCTTGCATAGCTTTAACAGTGGCTTTGCTAGGTCCTTTTTTCTTCTCTTTCTCTTTTTCTTCCTTTTCTCCTTTCTTTTTCTTCTTATCTTTCTTCTTTTTGTCTCCTTCATTGTCATCTACCAAAGAAGAATAAAGGCAAAGCATTGAAAAGAAAAAACAATTCCCTGTGGTGTTGATGAGCAAAACCCAACCATAATTCAAGGACCACAATGGGCCAAGGCTGATGCCAGCAGCAGGCTAAGTTCTCCAGGCATCAAGGCATCCTGAGCACTTTGGTAACTAGAATAGCTCAGAATAACTCACAGATGGCCTCCTGAGAAGTCTGCAGTGCTGGTGTTGGTCTCAGACGTCCCGAGGAATACAGTAAGACAGAAGGACACTGTCAGCAGCAAAAGGGCAATCCTGCACTTAATGTATCTCTTAATCCATGGTACCTGAGTGGCTGGTATCCAACAGATACCTATATGAAGTTCTAACAATCAGAATGAACTAACACCCACCTAAGTTCTGTAGCTAATTTCACTTCTACAAGATGGAGATAATGAGAATGATGTCTACTTTAGGGGGATATTAGTAGGATAAAATACAAAAATACAGGTAGTTATACTCCCAGAACTCTAAAGAATTAAAAGCTATGAAGGTACTTTCATGGTGTTCCTCCTCAAAGACATCCAGATAATAAAAATCCTAGCATTTAAAAAAGTTGCTGGGCACAGTGGACCACGCCTGTAATCCCAACACTTTGGGAGGCTGAGGCATGTGGATCGCCTTGAGGTCAGGAGTTCGAGACCAGCCTGGCCAAGATGACGAAACCCTATCTCTACTAAAAATACAAAAATTAGCTGGGCATGGTGGCGGGCACCTGTAATTCCAGCTATCTGGGAGGCTGAGACAGTTGAACCTGGGAAGAGGAGGTTGCAGTGAGCTGAGATCGCGTCACTGCACTCCACCCCGGGCAACAAGAGTGAAATTCCGTCTCAAAAAAATAAATAAAGAAGGAAAGAAGGGAAGGGAAGGGGGGGGAGGGGGAGGGGAGGGAAAAGTTGTGTCATTTTTCCCATTAAATGTTGTCCAGTCAACAGAAAAGCTACTTTTTTTTTTTTTTTTTTTCCAAATGGAGTCTCACTCTGTCGCCCGGGCTGGAGTGCAGTGGCCGGATCTCTGCTCACTGCAAGCTCCACCTCCTGGGTTCATGCCATTCTCCTGCCTCATCCTCCCAAGTAGCTGGGACTGCAGGCGCCGCCACCACGTCTGGCTAATTTTTGTATTTTTAGTAGTGACGGGGTTTCACCGTGTTAGCCAGGATGGTCTCGATCTCCTGACCCCGTGATCCACCCACCTCGGCTTCCCAAAGTGGATTACAGGCGTGAGCCACCGCACCTGGCCGAAAAACTACTGTTTTAAGAATATAGTATGGCCATGCCATCCAACTGATCTTTAGCTATTTTCATTCTAAGTAAGAGGAAGAAATTAGCTAGAACTTTTATAATTGGTTGTTTAAAAAAATGGCTCATTATTGCTTAAAAGACATTAACTTTAGCATGTTGAGTTTTAAGTGCAGCAGAAAATATTAGCAACTTCATGAAAACATTTATTTGTGAATTTCATAAATTGAACTAGGTTTTTAAAGACAGGAAAGAATTCAAATATTATCTGACACGGACTTATCAGAAAGAATAAATTTTTCATTAAGTAACTTCTATAGTCTTTATCAACAGCAAAAAAAGTTTTCATAATGAAATTCTATAAAAATTCCAGTCTGTACATAATCTGAAAGATATTTATACTACATGTGTAAAAGGATTAACAATGCAAATCAAGTCAAACACTCAGATGTAATTTTTCAGATGGCTCCTTACAATAAAGTGCCTTTATACCCATGGACAAATAACAAAATGACCTTGGGGCATAATGATGACAACTTATACTGTGAATCAAAAGCCTGTTGCTCTTTCCTCTAAAGTATTAACCAACCTTCCACAGCTGTGGGAGTCTCTGCTTTCTCTTCAGAGGCAGGGATTGCTCCAGTATCAAGAGTCACTTTGGATTTGACAGTTTCTTCTTCAGATTTCCTTTGAGATTCCTTTTGTTTACTCAGATCCTTTTTACCTGTTTCTAACTCTTCTTTTTCTTTCAGCTTCCGCAGTTTTGCTTTTTCTTCATCTCGCTTTTTTCTCTCGCGCTCCTTCTTTTCTGCCTTCTTTTGGGCCACTGTCTTAATTTTGAAGGAGGAGTCATCATCTTCATTCCCACTCTCTATGTTAGGACCTGGCTTGTTTTTTTGATTTTTTTTCTGTCCTTTTCTAGATTGCAAAAATTCATCTGATTCATCACCACTTTCACCAGAAGAATTTACTCTTGAACGCTCTTTAATTTTTTTACTGTTATCCTCATCCTCTTCTGACCCATCCCACTTCTTATTTGATTTTTGAGCTTTCCCTTTAGCTTTTTTAGGAAGTTTGTTAAAATCATCATCATCATCACTCCCAGAGTACATTTCCACTTTTGGTTTTGCAGTCTTTTTTGATTTTGAATCTTTATCTTCCAATTCTTCGCTATCATTATCATCAAAACTCTGTTTTTTGCCCTTCTGTCCTTTCTTTTTTTTATCTTTTGAGGTGAATTCCTCTTCATTGTTTTCTGTTGGCTAAAAAATTTCCATTGTTAGAAAAGATGAACAGAATTATATTTGAGACCAGAGTCATGTGCTTCATTAAGTAAACATTTTTTAAAAATCTCAAAATGATATCAAAATCTTTTTCAAAGTCTTTTTCACAGGAATATAAAATTCAAACAAGCACGAGAGGTTGGCCTTGGCCTCAGACACATCTTGCATTCATTGTAAATTTCAGAATCCAGGGCCTCTTGAAACAGGCATTAATCACCACCCCACATTTACTAACTTTACAAAGCCTAAGGGACAAGTTGAAAGAAGAAAAAATATTTATCATTTCCCCATTACTCTGAGGCTTATCCAAATTCAAAGGATGAAAAAGAAACAATAGAGAAAACTGAAGGTGGAGATGAGTGATTATATCATATCTCCAAATGTACCAATGTTATGAATAAACAATATACCACAAAATACCTTTACATTCCTATTTTTCCCTTTGGCATCAGATTTCACAGAAGCTTTTAAATAATCTATTGTACACTGCTCAAAAGTTTCCAAGGCCGGGCACGGTGGCTCAAGCCTGTAATCCCAGCACTTTGGGAGGCCGAGATGGGCGGATCACGAGGTCAGGAGATTGAGACCATCCTGGCTAACACGGTGAAACCCCGTCTCTACTAAAAAAAAAATACAAAAAACTAGCCGGGCGACGTGGCGGGCACCTGTAGTTCCAGCTACTTGGGAGACTGAGGCAGGAGAATGGCGTAAGCCCGGGAGGCGGAGCTTGCAGTGAGCTGAGATCCGGCCACTGCACTCCAGCCTGGGCGACAGAGCCAGAATCCGTCTCAAAAAAAAAAAAAAAAACTGTCCAAATGTAACTCCCCAAACCAACATTAAGAAGAATACAATATGAAACACGAATAGGTAACAAAGGTCTTTCACCTTCCCTGCAACAGTTTCTCTGTCAGCTTTGATGCCTTGAGCTTCCAAAGACAATTCTTCCAGTTCTTTCAGGATATCATCTTCACTAGAAAAGGATTAAAATACATTGTGAAGCACTGATATAGTTTTATTAAGTGAATCCAGTACCAAAACAAATAAAAATCAAATATATTTAAAATATACTTACTCAAAATCCTGCTTTTTTTTCTCTTTTTTCTTTTTCCCTTTTGACTTTTGAGGCTCCTGTTCTTTGGCAGCACCAGCTCCTTCTATTTCTGCAGCCAAGGCATCAAGATCAATGTCATCCTTGGCACTTAAATGAAAACAAAGACGTCCTAAGTGTTACTCAAAAGCAAAATAATCATTCATTTACATAGAAAATTTTATCATTTTGACCTTTTTCATGCATTAGCAGCACACTGAGAAAAATCATCTGGCAAGTTCTTTCATGACAGCACAAGTTACATCTACTTATCAGCCTCCCTATATCTGCTTCAATGAAGTTTCTGGATTACACTCAAATAAGGGAGAGTGATAATGAAAAGCTCCAAAGGTTTTTTGTGTGTCTGAATTAAGTTATTTATAAAATGGAGCGATCTTAAAACATAAAACAAGTCTTATTTCTCAACTATCAGTAACAACACCTAAATATTTGGACCCCTGTGCATTTTTACTTGGAATAGCAAAAATTTCAGAGTTGGAAGGAAGTTTAGAGATCAGTCATCTAGCCTATAATCTCATTTTACCAATGGGAAAACTAAAATGCACAAGGACTGAATGTCCTGAGAAAAATATAACTACAAATTCAAATCTAAATGAATTAGGAATGATTTACTAAATAAAATACTTAACCAAAAATCCAGAACTAAACCTGTTCGCATCTGGTTTCATTTCTGGATCCATCCAACAACGTCCTCACCTACCAACATTACTTGGAGTAAACCAAATTAAGTTCCAGCTAAAACCTACAGAAAATGAAGGCAGCCCAGTCTAAAATGTACAAGTAGCAAAGGTAGATGAATCCAAATGAATGGCACAGTAAGGAAACAACTCATGTAACATGGCCTTTATAATGGATGCCTTGTAAAGAGATGCTTTATTTCAGCAAAGAAAAAAATTTTTTCTTTTTTTCTGAGACGGAGTCTCACTCTGTCACCTAGGCTGGAGTGCAGTGGCGCGATCTTGGTTCACTGCAACCTCCACCTCCCGGGTTCAAGTGATTCTCCTGCCTCAGCCTCCTGAGTAGCTGGGACTACAGAAGCCCGCCACCATGCCCGGCCAATTTTTTTTTTTTTTTTTTTTTTTTTTGTATTTTAAGTAAAGATGGGGTTTCACAATATTGGCCAGGCTGGTCTCAAACTCCTGACCTTGTGATCTGCCACCCTCAGCCTCCCAAAGTGCTGGGATTACAGGCGTGAGCCACTGCACCCAGCCTCAGTAAAGAAAATTTCTAAAGAGAAGTAACTTCCAACTATATTATAAATATAATTAAAAGATTATATGACAAGACATTGAGGATATAGAATTTAGCCTTAAGGAGCTTAATAGGGAAGACAGACAGCAAGCCAGTAAACCACAAATTGCAAAATGTTAAATGCCTTGAAGTAAAAGAACTTAATGCTTTTATAAACAGTTGGCCAGAACTGAAATATGCTCCTTTTCTTCCTATATTTTAGATAACTTGACACTGGTCTGCTGCAGTAGTGGGGACTTCCTACAGTACCAAATCTAGAATGGGAAAGTCAGAGGCATCTTTTTCTTACCTAAAGGGGTACACATACCAGACACAATAAGTCCAAAAGCTAAAGGCAACAAGGTGTGTTATGCCTCAGGAGGGCTCACAAAAGACATCTGAACCACCTAAGAAATGTTTGAGCATTATGTATTTCTTGATTCCACCAAAGATACAGGGAAACAGAAACTGGGGGGCAAGCCAGGCAGTATATTTTTAGCAACAATATTTCCAGGTGATTGTGCACCAGATCTGAACACTGTCACTCTTCTTCCTTTATAGATGAAGTAACTAGTAACTGAGGCACAGAGAATCTGCCCAGGATCACACGAGTCAGAGATATGGGATTTAAATCCAGGAAGTCTGATTCCATAGCCAGATGTCTTACTTCTGCTGACATAATCCAATTTGCATTTTAGGGCTGGATGCAGTGTCTCACACCTGTAATCCCAGCACTTTGGGAGGCTGAGGCAGGCAGATCACTTCAGCCCAGGAGTTCGAGACCAACCTGGCCTACACTGTGAAACCCCATCTCTAAAAAAAATATAAAAATTAGCCAGGCATGGTGGCACATGCCTCTTGTCCTAGCTACTTGGGAGGCTGAGGTGGGAAGATCACCTGAGCCCAGGAGGTTGAGGCTACAGTAAGCTAGAATTTTGGCACTGAGTAAAACCCTGTTTAAAAAAAAAAAGCATTTTAGGATGCTACCTCTGGTATGAATGGCAGGGCTGAATCCTGACTAGTCAGGAAGCAAGGAGACCAGTTAGGAAGCTTCTGTAGTAAGTGTAATGAGAAACAATGAGCACCTAGACTTGCCCAGTGGCAGGCAAGATGTAAATCAGTTAGATAAATATTAAGGGAATCGAATCAACAACACTTAAGTGATCAACAGGACGTATACAGAAAGGAGTAAGGAACAATCAAGGACAATTCTCAGGTCCCATCAGGTAACAAGAACCTAAGTCTGCCCCAGCATCTCCCAGGAGTATCCCCAAAGGCAACTCTGGCAACATTTCACACTACAGCAGGTTCTGACAACGGTGCGAGAAGAGAAGGTTGAAGTTTGGCGTCTCATTTCCAAAAATTTATCTGCCCTCACCCAAACTGTATTCATCTCATCAAAATAGCTTCAAGAATCTTCTTGTGAGTAGCTGTATTTCTGGAGAATTCATCAATAAACATCTCTAGGATAACAGTGTGTAGGACTACATTTGTACATTATTAAGTCTGAAAGGCTTCTTGTAGCTAACAATATAAGATGAACAGTTTTGTAATATGCTTATATTCAGGCATTGTGCTGACCAATGCCTAGACATAATACATATACTGACACTGAATATTCACAATTTCATAAAACTATTCTTAAAGATGGTAATTTTTCAAAGGCCACCAGCTACAAAGTAGCATACCAAGAATTCAAGCCCGAATTTTAACAGCAGATTCTACTGCCTTCCTAGAAAATGGGAAATAATCTAGTGTATTACCTGCTTGAGAAATTCAAACATAGCTATGAAATTCCTACAGTTTACATACAAAGGCAAAAGACTTCGCATAAGTCAACAGAACACTGAAGAACAAAGGTGCAAGACTCATTACTCAATTTTAAGATTTATTATAAAGCTACTATCAAGACAGTGTAGTACTGGTGAAAGAAGAGACACATAGATCAAGGCAACAGACCAGGTAGCCCAGAAAAAGAGCTCTGAGAAGGATACTAGTATTAAAATAAAAACACTAACCATAGACTGAAAGAAACATTTGCAAAGCACTACTAGCTGAAAGACCTGTATCCAAAATACACAGAGAACTCTTAAAACTCAACAATAACAACCCAATTAAAATATGGGTAGTCACCTTGTCAAATTAGGGGCAGGGGGAGTAGATTAAAAATGTTCATCATCATTCGTCACCGGGGAAATGCAAATTAAAACAAAGAGATAGTGGTATACACCTATCAGAGTTGCTAAAATCCAAGAAACTGACAATACCAATTCCTGGTAAGAAAGCAAAATGGCTGATTCTAGGGCAGGGGCTAGACATAGACAAAATAAGCCTAGAGCACTGTGTAATGGTAGGAAGCAAGGAAATGATTTAAAAACAAAAAACAAGCACACAAATAAGAAAATGCCAAAACACACAAAAACACACACACACAATGTTGAGTCTATGACAAAGGGACACATGAGCCAACTGAAAGAGCTCCCAGTGGGCAATGGGAGCAACAAATTAATATGTTAATTAATTAGAAGAACAAATTAAATAATATTAAATTATAACCTAAGTATGAAATAATTCCACTAGTCATACTATTAGAGAGAAATGATTACGTAAATAAATGAGGAAGAGACACACGTGTGCAGAAGAAAGCTAAATAAATTATGCAGAATTCCATCCTCAAGGAAGTGGAACATAATTTTCCACTCCTAAACAATGAGCTGTGTACAGTGATTTCATTCCAAAGAATACAATATAGAAAGAGAAAGAAAAAAGGAACATTATAATGCAGAAATCTGACAAACACAGCCTCAGCCAAGTGGTCAACATCTACATCAGTGATATAATGAAATCTGAGAAACTATCACAGATAAGACAAACCTAAGGATAAATGACTACTAAATGTAATGTGGTAGCCTGTGTAGGGTCCTGGAACAGATATAGGACAGCAGAGAAAGACTAAAGAAATCTACACAAAGCATGCACTTCACTTAATAATATTGGTTCTTTGACTGAAACAAGTGTACCATGCTAATATAGTAATGACAGAGGAAATTAGGTGTGGGGCATATGGAGACTCTGTATTGTCTTCACAATCTAAAACTTCTACAAATTAAAGTTTATTTTTTAAAAACTGAGCGGGGAGGCTGGGCGCGGTGGCTCATGCCTGTAATCCCAGCACTTTGGAAGGCCAAGGCAGGTAGATCGTCTGAGGTCAGAAGTTCAAGACCAGCTTGGCCAACATGGGGAAACTCCGTCTCTACGAAAAATACAAAAATTAGCTGGACATGGTGGCGCATGCCTGTAATCCCAGCTACTCCGGAGGCTGAGGCAGGAGAATCGCTTGAACCTGGGAGATGGAGGTTGTGGTGAGCTGAGATCACACCACTACACTCCAGCCTGGGCGACAGAGCGAGACTCTGTCTCAAAAAAAAACCCCCAAAAACAAAAAACAAACAAACAAAAAACTGAGGGGGGAAAACCATCATATTACTTACAGTTATTCCAAAGAAAGTAACATACTTAAATCTAACAAGTAAAGTACTTATATGTGGAAAATTACAAAATGCTTATGAACGAAATCCAAGACTTGAATAAGTGAAGAGACATGCCATGTTCATGGACTACCAGACTCAACACAGTAAAGATGACAATCAGCCCTAAAATGATATATAGGTTCAATACAATTCCAATAAAAATCTCAGCAAGATTTTTAGGACATAACCAATATAGACAAGGTTACTCTAACATTTATATGAAAAGGCAAGAAACTAGAATAGCTAAACCAATTTTGAAAAAAGACTAAAATGTGAGAATCACTCTACCAGATTTCAAGACTTAACCAAAGCTCTTGGTACTGGCAAAGGAATAGACACAAATCAAGACAAGAGAAGAGAGAGAACCCAAAAACAGTCCCAAAGAAGTATAACCAATTAGGCCAGGCACAGTGACTCATGCCTGTAATCCCAACACTTTGCGAGGCCAAGGCGGGTGGATCACTTGAGGTCAGGAGTTCAAGACTGGCCTGGCCAACACGGTAAAACCCCATCTCTACTAAAAAATACAAAAAGTGGCTAGGTGTGGCGGCGGGCGCCTGTAATCCCAGCTACTCAGGAGGCTGAGGCAGGAGAATCTCTTGAACCTGGGAGGCAGAAGTTGCCGTGAGCTGAGATAGCACCACCGCCCTCCGGCCTGGGTGACAGAGGGAGACACTGTCTAGAGGAAAAAAAAGTACAACCAATTAATTTTTGACGAAGGTGCAAAAGCAGAAGACAGCCTCTTTAACAGTGCTAGAGCAAATGGACACCTGTCACAAAAAAATGAACCTCACCCTCAGTCCTTATCCAGGAGTGAACCCAAGATATATGATGTACTTAAATAAATAAATAAATAAAAGCATAAACTTTTAGGAAAAGAGTAAAATATCTTTCAGATCTAGCACTAAGCAAAGAGTTAAGGCTTGAAACTGAAAGCACAATCCAAAAGAAGTGGAACTCATCAAAATTAAAAACTTTTGCTGTGAAAGACTATGTGAAGGGAATGAAAAACAAGATACAAAATGAGAGAAAATATTTCCAAACCACAAGGATTAACAACTAGAATATATCCAAAACTCTCAAAACTCAACAGTAAAATAAATCCAAACAATCCAACCAAAAAATGGGCAAAAGGCATGAAAAGACATTCCACTAAAGATATACAGATGGCAAATAAATGTTCACATCATTAGCTATTTGGGAAATGCAAATTAAAAGCACAATGGGGTATCACGCCATACGAATCACTACATACCAATGAGAATGCCCTCCTCCCCCACAATAGTGATAATAACCAATACTGGTAAGGACAGACAGGAACTGGAAAATTCACACACTGCTGGTAGAAATATAAAATGGCAATGCCACTCTGCAAAACAGTCTATTAGTTTCTTGCAAAACTAAAAATGCACTTACCACTTAACCCAGCAACTGCATTCTTGCACATTTATACCTAAATAACAAAAAGTTATGTTCATGGAGAAACTTGTAGACAGAAGTTCATAGCAGTTTTATTTTCAATAGCCAAAAACTGGAAACAACCCACATTTCCTCTAATAGGTGAATGGTTGAATAGACCGTGGTTTTCATTCCACGAAATATTATTCATCAATAAAATGGAATGAACCATTGATACATGCAACAACTTTGATAGATCTCAAGAAAATTAGGCTGAGTAGAAAGACGCCAACCTCAAAAGGTCACATACATACTAAATTCCATTGATACAACATTTCTGAAAGGACAAACTTTAGAAACGTATAAGACACTTGAGGTTAGAGACAGGTGAAGTGTGTGTGGTGGGGTGGGGAGTACAGGAAGGAGGCGGTTACAAACATACAACATGAGGGATTCTTGCACTGATATTCTGCATCTTGACTGTGTAATGGATATACAAACCTACACATGTAACAATATTGTATAGAACTAACTATAGAAACACACAAACACAAAGAGTATAAATGAAACTGGGCAAACTTGAATATAATCAGTGGATTGTATCAGTGTCATTATCTGGGTAATGGCTGGGCACAGGGGCTCATGCCTGTAATCCCGGCACTTTGGGAAGCTGAGGTGGGTGGCTTGCTTAAGCCCACGAGTTCTAGATCAGACTGGGCAACATGGCGAAACCCTGACTCCACAAAAACTACAAAGAAATTAGCCAGGCAGGCCAGGCGTGGTGGCTCATGCCTGTAATCCCAGCACTTTGGGAGGCCAAGGCTGGTGGATCACGAGGTAAGGAGTTCAAGACCAGCTTGGCCAATATGGTGAAACTCCATCTTTACTAAAAATTCACAAAGTAGCTGGGTGTGGCGGTGCGCGCCTGTAGTCCCAGCTATTCAGGAGGCTGAGGCAGAAGAATCGTTTGAACCCAGGAGGCGGAGGTTGCACTGCGCAGAGATCATGCCACTGCACTCCAGCCTGGGCAACAGAGCGAGACTCCGTCTCAAAAAAAAAAAAAAAGAAGAAGAAGAAGAAGAAAACGAAGAAAAAATTAGCCAGGCATGGTGGCATGTGTCTGTACTTTCAGCTACTCTAATGGCTGGGGTGGGAGGATTGACAGCCCAGGAGAGGGAGGCTATGGTGAGCCATGATTTTGTGCCACTGCCTTCCAACTTGAACGACAGAGTGAGACCCCGTCTCAACTGCATATGAATCTATAATAATCTTGAAATAAAAGTTTAACTTTAAAAAAGACACTATTAACAAAATAGGCCAGGCACAGTAGCTCATGCCTGTAATCCTAGCACTTTGGGAGGTGGGTGGATCACTTGAGGCCAGGAGTTTGAGACCACCCTGGCCAATACGGTGAAATCCTGTTCCTACTAAAAATAGAAAAAAAAATTAGCCAGGTGTGGTGGCACATGCCCGTAATCACAGCTACTCAGGAAACTAAGGCACGATGGTCACTGTGCTCCAGCCTGAGCAACAGAGCAAAACTCTGTCTCAAAAAAAAAAAAAAAGACACAATTAGCAAAATGAAAAAACAAGACAGGCCGGGCGCGGTGGCTCACGCCTGTAATCCCAGCACTTTGGGAGGCCAAAGTGGGTGGATCACCTGAGGTTGGGAGTGGGAGACCAGCCTGACCAACATGGAGAAACTCCATCTCTACTAAAAATACAAAATTAGCCAGGTGTGGTGGCGCATGCCTGTAATACCAGCTACTCAGGAGGCTGAGGCAGGAGAATCGCTTGAACCCAGGAGGCAGAGGGTACAGTGAGCCAACATCACACCACTGCACCCTAGCCGGGGCAACAAGAGCGAAATCGTCTCAAAAAAAAAAAAGAACAAAAGAAAAGGCACGACAAAGACTGAGAGAAAATATCTGCAATACATATATCTCACAAAGGATTTGCCTACAAAGAAACAACACAATTTTTTAAATGGGAAAATGATTTGAACAGATACATAACCAACGAGATGAAAGAATGACAAACACATGACAAGATGTTCACTAATAAGGAAACGTAAATTAAAACCACAATAAAGGCAGGGCGCGGTGGCTCAGGTAATTCCAGCACTTTGGGAGGCTGGGGTGGGCAGATCACATGAGGTCAGGAGTTCAAGATCAGCCTGGCCAATAAGGTAAAACCCTGTCTCTACTAAAAATACAAAAAAGTAGCTGGGCATGGTGGCTCGTGCCTGTAATTCCAGACACTCAGGAGGCTGGGGCAGGAGAATCGCTTGAACCTGGGAAACAAAGGTGGCAGTGAGCCAAGATCACGCCACCGCACTCCAGCCTGGGCAATAGAGTGAGACTTCGTCTCAAAAACAAACAAACAAACAAACAACCACACACACAAAAAAACCCACAATATGTCACTACACAGCCACTAGAAATACTAAAATTAAAGATTGGTAATAATACCAAGTGCTGAGACAGGATATGGAGTAATTAGAACACATACATCCCTAGAGGGAATGCAAAAATGGCACAGTCACTTTGGAAGACAGTTTGACAGTTTCTTGTGAAACATACATTTACCATATGACCCAGCAATCCCACTCCTAATCCCACTCCTAGGTATTTATTTACCTAAGAGAAATGAAAACACATGTCCACACAAAGACTTAAATGTTCATTGCAGCTTTACCCAAAATCAGGAAAAGCTGGAAACAACCCAAATATCCATCTACCAGACAATATATAAATAAACTGTCATATATCCAGGCAATGGAATAATAATACCAGGTAACAAAGGGAAGAACTAATGCTACAAGCGCTAACATAGATGAATCTCAAAAGTACACCATACTAAGTGAAACCCAGTCAGCCAACAAAGACTATGTACTCTATCATTCTAGTTATATGCATTTCTAGAAAAAGCAAGGGGCCGGGCGCGGTGGCTCACGCCTGTAATCCCAGCACTTTGGGAGGCCGAGACGGGCAGATCACGAGGTCAGGAGATCAAGACCATCCTGGCTAACACGGTGAAACCCCATCTCTACTAACAAAATACAAAAATTAGCCGGGTGCGGTGGCGGGCGCCTGTAGTCCCAGCTACACAAGAGGCTGAGGCAGGAGAATGGCTTGAACCTGGGAGGCGGAGCTTGCAGTGAGTGGAGATCCAGCCACCGCACTCCAGCCTGGGCGACAGAGCTAGACTCCGTCTCAAAAAAAAAGGCAAAACTACAGTGACCAAAAATAAAACATGAAAACTATAGTCACTACTGGGCTCAAGCGATCCACCTGCCTTGGCCTCCCAAAGTGCTGGGATTACGGTGTGAGTCACCATGCCTGGCCCTTTTATCCATTTTTATAAGTTACAAAAACAAGAACAAATCTATAATCTTTTTCTACTATCTTAATTTCTATTAAACACAGTAATGTGGAGTTAAAACGATGTTTAATGAAGGAGTCTTTGAAAAACATTTTATTTCTTCATTCTTGTCTCTCACCACTTAACAAGAATCGACTCTAAATGAATTAAAGACTTAAATGTAAAATCCAAAACTATGAAACCATTAGAAGAAAACAGGAAAAAAGCTTCATGACATTGTTTGAATAAGACCTCAAAAGCTCAGGCAACAAAAGCAAAAACTGACAAATACAATAAAGGAAACAACCAACAGAGTGAAGAGACTGCCTACAGAACGGGAGAAAATATTCACAAACTATGCATCTAAAAAGGGGTTAATATCCAGAATACATATGGAACTCAAAACAACAATAGCAAAAAAACAAATAATCCAACTAAATGATGGGCAAAAGATCAGAATAGACATTTCTCAAAGGAAGATATAAAAATGGGCACCAGGTATATAAAAAAAAAAACACTCAACATTTATTAAACATCAGGGAAATGCAAATCAAAACCACAATGAGATATCACCACACCTTAGACTAGCTTTTACAAAAAGACAAAAAATAATATGGCGAGAATATGAAGAAAGGAGAACTATTATACACTGTTGTTGGAAACGTAAATTAGTACAGCCATTAGAGACAACAGTACAGAAATTCCTCAAAAAAACACAGAACTATCATATAATCTAACAATTCCACTACTGGGTCTATATAGCCAAAGGAAATGAAATTGCTATGTTGAAGAATATTTACACTCCCACATTTACTGCAGCACTGTTCACAATAGCCAAGATATGGAATCAACCTAAATGTCCATCAACAGATGAACGGATAAAGAAAATGTACATCTATACAATGCAAATACTATTCATCCATAAAAAGAATGAAATCCTGTCATTCTGTGACAACACATACGAACTCGAATGTAATTATGGTAAGTGAAATATGCCATATACGGAAAGACAAATACTGCATGATCCCATTCATATGTGGAATCAGAAAAAGTTGATATCATAAAAGTAGAGAGTAGAATAGTGGTTACCAGAGGTTGGGAAGAGTAGGGAGGAGAGGGAATGAGGAGAGGTTGGTCAACAGGTACAAAGTTACAGTTAGGAGAGTAAGTTCTGGTGTTCCACTTCACAGTAGGATAACTATAGTTAACAATAATGTATAACACTTCAAAACAGCTAGAAAAGAGAATTTGGAATATTCTTACCACAAAGAAATGACAAGTGTTTGACGTGATATGCTAATTATCCTGATTTGATCATTACACAATGTATAGAGATATCAAAATATCACATTGTACCCTATAAATATGTACAATTATTATGTGTCAAGAACAAAATACAACTTGTATTTTTTCAACTGTATAAAAACAGCATTTTATTATGTGTGCAGGCATGTACTCAACTTTAGAGTTTGGTTTCTGGAATTAAATAAAAACCATATATAAAAATAAAAAGTAAGACACGTACTTCATCTTGTGACCAATATAGTACAAAGCCTTTTAAAGACACATATTACAAAAAAATTGTTCACTGCAAAGAAGTCAAAGGAAAATTAACCTCATGTACAAATCTCCTCTCAATTCCAAACTTATCAAATTTCATTTGATAATGACAGGTATTTTCCACTGAAAAATGGTGTAATGATTGTGAGGTTAGACAAGAAATACAAGAAATCCAACTCCTTTCCAAATTATTCCACACTTGAAAATCTCCAAGATGTCTAAAGAGTCCTTTTTACCAGCCTCTCTTCTCCAATGCCTCTTAACCCACTGCAGAGGTTTTTAAACCTGGCCCAAAATATCTGATACTCTTTGAGAGGTGGAGGTCTATCTCCTTTAATGAGGGAGTTGTATGACTGCTTGCTAAATAGAAGGATGTGACTTTTATTAGAGTTTCTAGGCCCAGGCCTTAACCTGGCAGCTGCCAAGCTAATGGGGATGTCCAGGTCAGGAGAGATCAAATAGAGATGCTCCAGCTGACAACTCCAGCTGATTAAGCCCAGTCAGTCTCCAGAACCATGAAAGATAATCACAAGTTTTCTTGTTTTAAGCCACTGTTTGGGATGACTTGTTATGATACAATAATAACTGAAGCATCCCCATATTTCTTCCTATTCCTAATCAATAGCAGGGCCTACAGTCATGGAAAGCACGTTGGTAGAAGTGTAAAATCCAAACCACACCACTCCTTCCTCCATCCCCACCCCCAAGTTGATGGACAAATTGTCCAAAACCTCGAAGTCCTAAAGGAAGGATAAGTCACTTATAACATCGTTGCTGCCCTTTTTCACTTACTTTGGCTTCTGTCCCTCCCCACCAAAACTCTTAATAATCGTTAACAAGAAGGAGAGCATAAGAGGGAATCCTTCTCTTTATTCTTAACTCTATCTCAGCAATAACAGCTGCAATCAGAGAAATTGGAAACTCAGTCCCACCTTCTCTACAGATTGCCTTCTGACATCTCATTTCCCCAGTCTTCATCTTCTTACCCAGAACATCCTTGATCATCAACAGTTACATATAAAAAGGAAAAACAAGACAAAAGAAGGGAAAGCCCAGCAGTCACTGCTCCTCAGTGGCCCCCACCACTTATAATCACAAATCTCAACAGTTCTCACTCTCGACTCCCTTAATGAAGTTATGGCTCAAGTACTACAATCAATATGCTGAGAACTAGTTATGTCTCAAAAGAAACCGCTCCCAGCTTATGATGTCCTTACGAAGACTTGACTCCTTTAAAAGGGATATGAAACCATACTGCTACTATATTATACAATGCAATGCAAAGGATATGTGTATCTTTTTTTTTTTTTTTTTTTTTTGAGACTGAGTCTCGCTCTGTCGCCCAGGCTGGAGTGCAGTGCAGTGGCCGGATCTCAGCTCACTGCAAGCTCCGCCTCCCGGGTTTACGCCATTCTCCTGCCTCAGCCTCCCGAGTAGCTGGGACTACAGGCACCCGCCACCTCGCCTGGCTAGTTTTTTGTATTTTTTAGTAGAGACGGGGTTTCACCATGTTAGCCAGGATGGTTTTGATCTCCTGACCTCGTGATCCGCCCGTCTTGGCTTCCCAAAGTGGTGGGATTACAGGCTTGAGCCACCATGCCCGGCCGGATATGTGTATCTTATCACCTTCTACAAAATTCAACCTAATCCTTTATTTTCTAAATATCTGATAGGTTAATTTGAAAAGAACACAAATGTTGTAGACCCCCGATACACATATCCTAAGTTCTTATGTATTATAGATTCCAGTATGTCTAACTATCAGATCAGCACAGCTTTTACAAACTGGATTGAGTGGGGAGGAACAGAGTTGCAGGGATTTCAGAAGCTTCAAAATTCTCTCTAGTAACTTCTGTTTTATGTTTTTTAAATTTTAATTTGATAATAAAGATTTAAGATGAATATGGATAGCCACCTTATCACAGTATACTGTCACAGAACAGCAACCCAAGCTTTTGTTTACAACCCCCTTCCCCCAAAATTGTTTCTGGTTGATGAAAAAGATCAGATGCACACTTAATAGGTAAATTAAACCTTCTTGTCAAGAGAAGATACTGTCATATAAAGCTCAAAATCACTAGTTCAAATTAAAAAAAAAAGTATCAGAAGAATTGAGCTCTTGCTAGTTCAGGCATGCTGAACTCAAAAGAAATCCATTATAAGAGGCATTCACAATGGAAATGGTCCATTCACAATGGAAATGGTCATTTAGATCCTGCTACTCAAAGTATAGTTATAGGACAAGCAGCATCAGCATCAGTATCATCGCCTTGTTGAAAATGCAAAATCTCAGCACTTTGGGAGGCTGAGGCGGGTGGATCACGAGGTCAGGAGACTGAGATCATCCTGGCTAACACGATGAAACCCTGTCTCTACTAAAGATACAAAAAATTATTTGGGCGTGGTGGCGGGCAACTGTACCCGCAGCTACTCAAGAGGCTGAGGCAGGAGAAAGGTGTGAACCTGGGAGGCGGAGCTTGCAGTGAGCTGAGATTGCTTGAGACAGCTTTTCAAAAAAAAAAAAGAAAAAGAAAAAAAAAATACAACTCATGTTCTAAAATAACTGACCACATGGTAAGTGCTCAAGGCAAACTCAGTCTCTGTACTCCATAGAAGTTGACTCTGATCCTTAATCACTGTTAGAGGATTTTTCCCACCTAACTTGTATAGTGCCTGGCACTGTAATATTAATAAATCATTAATATTAACAACCTAATAATTACTAATAAATTTTAACAAAAATTTTTATGTAGACAACCACTCTCAAGACTGGATTTCTGAATAACCAATTTGGTGAGCACCATCATTAGAATGGTCTGGCTGCACCTGTGTACAAAATTATTGGCAAAACAGGAGCAACCGAAGATCTCAAATATTCCTCATGGCCACCCTTAGTACTCTAGAGACAAAGAACACACAGCATACTCCCATTCCTTCCAATCTGCATGCTCTCTTGATGGCAAACTTAATTAGAAAAGGATTTTAAAGATGCATAAACAATTAACTTTAAGAGGCAAATGTGAAATCTCATTTCACATATGGTGGTACTCCCATACTCCATTTTCTCCCTTCAGCATTTCACTCTGTATTATCTGTGCATATCCCCATTTGCCACATTAAAATGTAATGCCCTTTGAGAACAGAAAACTCCGTTTTGTATTCCCAATTCACCACCTTTTTTTTTTTTTTTTTGAGACATGGTCTAGCTCTGTCACCCAGGCTGAAGTACAGTGGCACAAACATGGCTGACTGCAGCCTTGACCTCCCAAGGCTCCAGCAATCCTCCCACCTCAGCCTCCTGAGTAGCTGAGACCACAGGCACACACCACCACACTCAGCTATTTTTTTTTAGGGGGTAGAGATGGGGTCTCCCCATGTTGCACGGGCTGGTCTCAAAGTCCTAGCCTCAAGCAATTCTCCTGCTTCAGCCTCCCAAAGTGCTGGGATTACAGACATGAGCCACTGCACCCCGCCCACCTACCTACCTTCTACAAGTGGCAACCAAAAAGGCATGTCAGACATTCCTTTTTTTTTTTTTTTTTTTTGAGACAGTCTCACTCCATTGCCCAGGCTGGAGTGCAGTGGTGTAATCTTGGCTCATTGCAACCTCCACCTCCCGGGTTCAAGCAATTCTTGTGCCTCAGCCTCCCAAGTAGCTGGTATTACAGGCATGCACCACCACACCTGGCTAATTTTTTTGTATTTTTAGTAGAGACAGGGTTTCGCTATGTTGGCCAGGCTGGTCTCCAACTCCTACGCTCAACTGATCCACCCGCCACGGCCTCCCAAAATTCTGTGATTACAGGCATGAGCCACCACCATGCCCGGTAAATCGCATGTTAGATGTTTCAAATAGGCACTAATAAAAAAGGAAAAAGTCCTATTCTGGAATGGCAATCACAACTTCCATACAACAGGCAAAGCTAACCAGTTTCAACACAGCAGTTTAATAAAAAACATGTCTAACACTATAATAATTACTGTACTTTTGATCACAAAACTTCCAAATGGAATTTTCTGAAGCAATAAATTGAAACGCTAGTTTAAATGCCTCTGAAAAAGTACAATGACATTTCATTTATCTGACAACAGACAAGGATTCCATTGTATGTGAATTTTCCAAATGAATGAAATGTACCATTTTTACAAATTTATATTTAAGATATAAATGTTTCTTATAATGGATATATAATTTCTTGAAATATTTACAAATGTCTGACGTATCAAGATAATGGAGAAAAGAAAGGAGGGGACAGAATACGTATGAAATGAGATCTATGAATGAATTTGAATGTGGGTGATGGACATATTTGTTCATTAGACTCTTCTACTTTTGTATGTGTTTGAAATTTTTCATTTAAGGAAATTCACACCACAGTTATCAAAACTGCGGTACCGGCTGGATGTGGTGGCTCACACCTGTAATCCCAGTACTTTGGGAAGCTGAAGCAGGTGGATCATTTGAGGTCAAAAGTTTGAGACCAGCCTGGCCAACGTGGTGAGACCCTGTCTCTACTAAAAACACAAATATTAGCCAAGCCTGGTGGCGCACACCTAAAATCCCAGCTACTCGGGAGGCTAAGGCAGGAGAATCTCTTGAACCCAGGAGACGGAGGTTGCAGTGAGCCAAGATCACACCCCTGTACTCCAGCCTGGGTGACCAAAAAAAAAAAAAAAAAAAACCAGAAACAGAATCAGAAACAACAACAAACTGTGGTGACAACATTGACACAGACATACATACAGACCAAAGAAATAAAATTTAAAGTCCAGAAATAAATCCATATATCTAGCGTCTAATGATCTGACAAGGGTGCCAAAACCTTTCAACAGGGAAAGAAACCTCTTCAACAAGTGGTACCAGGACAACTAGATATCCATACATAAAAGAATGCAGATGAACCCCTACATCATACCATACACAACAATTAATTCAAACTGGAACAAAGACCAAAATGCAAGAGGTAAGGCAATAAAAGTTTATTTTTATTATTTTTTGAGATGGAGTCCACTCTGTCACCCAGGCTGGAGTGCAGGGGCGCAATCTTGGCTCACTGCAACCTCCACCTTCCAGGTTCAAGCAATTCTCCTGCCTCAGCCTCCTGAGTAGCTGGGACTACAGGCACCTGCCACCACGCCCGGCTAATTTTTGTATTTTTAGTGGAGACGCGGTTTCGCCATGTTGGTCAGGCTGGTCTCAAACTCCTGACTTCAGGTGATCCACCCACCTCAGCCTCCCAAAGTGCTAGGATTACAGGCATGAGCCACCATGCCTGGCCAGCAATAAAACTCTTAAGAAAACATACAGGTAAATCTTCACGACCATGGATTTGGCAACAATTTCTCTTAGATACAACACCAAAATACAAGCAACAACAACAAAAAATAAACTGGACTTCAACAAAATTTACAACTTCTGTGAAAAAGAAACTTAAAAAGACAGTGGAAAAACAACCTACAGAAATGAGAGAAAGTATCTGCAAATCACACATCTGATAAGGATCTAGTATCCAGACTATATATCAAGACCTCTTACAACCCAACAACAAAAATACAACCCAGGCTGGGCACCGTGGCTCACGCCCATAATCCCAGCACTTTGGGAGGTGGATCACCTGAGGTCAGGATTTCGAGACCAGCCTGGCCAACATGGTTGCCGCATCTCTACCGAAAACACAAAAATTAGCCAAGCGTGGTGGCGTGCACCTGTAGTGCCAGCTACTTGGGAGGCTGAGGCGTGATAATCACTTGAACCCCAGAGGCGGAGGTTGCAGTGAGCCAATACCACGCCCCTGCACTCCAGCCTGGCCAGAGTGAGACTCAGTCTCAAAAAAAAAAAAAGAAAAAAGGAAGAAAAGAAATAAAGACAACTCAGGCCAGGCACAGTGGCTCACACCTGTAATACCAACACTTTGGGAGGCTGACATGGGAGGATCGCTTAAGGCCAGGAGCTGAAGACCAGCCAAGACCACAAAGTGAGACCGCATCTCTACAAAAAATTTTAAAAAATTAGCTAAGTACAGTGGTGCATGCCTGCAGTCCTAGCTACTGGGGAGGCTGAGGAGGGAGGACTGCTTGAGTCCATGAGTTCAAGGCTACAGTGAGCGATGATCACACCATTGCACTCTAGCCTGGGTGACAGAGTGAGATTCTATCTCTAAACAGAAAGGAAAAGGAGACAAAAAGCTTACTATTTACCAAATTAAAAAAAAAAAAAAAAAAAAGACGGGGATGAATGATTACATTAACAGCAAGAAAAATTCTGAGATACCTGGGAAAAAGTCAAATCCTAAAGATTAAAATGAATAATAACATTTTACTGTTATACAACTAACCAACTAAATGGAGAGGCAAAGTATATTACTTATTTGTTCACAAATATATTTCTAGCATCCAGAAAAACAACTGGCACTCAAGCGCTTAAACCTCAATATATTTCTTGAATGGAATGATTCAATACCATAAAGACGTCAAGTGTCACAAATAATCTAAAAACTTAATGGACTCCCAACTAAAACCAATCTCAACTGATATTTACCTTTGCAAGTATTACATTAAAAAAATAAGGAAAAATCTCAAATTGTTAAAATATCAAGAACATGAACATGCCCACAGATGTCTTAAGTTGTCTTTAAGTGATTCTCAAGCATTCTCAGCACCTGTAAGACATACATGAATGATGGTCAAACAGCTTGAGAAATCTCACAAATGCCTAAATCTAGTTCAGAAATCTCTAGGCCAACAGTCCTCAAATTCGTTCCCAAGATCTCTTTAGGGAGTCTGAACTACTCTAGGGGGTCAAAACTATTTTCAAAATAATACTAAGAGGCTACTAGCCTTTTCATTCTCATTTTCTCACAACTGTACAGGAGAGTTTTTCAGAAGCTAAATGATGTGTGATGATGCTGCAGATCAAACGCATAAGCGGATGTGAGGATCTAACTTCTTTTAAGTCATAATAGTAAAGATATTTGCAAAAATGTTTAGCTCTTCTCACTATTTTTGAAAATATGGTTATTTAATAATGTTATGTATAATAATGTAAGTTTATTTTTATTTTTAAATTAAATATTTGAAGAACTTTTCAGTTTTAGTTTGTAATACTTGTAACTGGTAGATATAACCCACATACATAAAAAAGCCTTTTGTGTTCCTTAGGAATTTAAGAGTGTAAAGGAGTCTAGGACCAGAGTTTAAGAATTGCTATTCTAACCTAACCACTGACACTCAGTTCCTCAGGAAAACAACACTCTGCCCACTGTACAGACCAACTGCAATACTGGAATAAACTTAGAAGCATAAATACAGCACAAGTAATGATCAAGTAACATTAAAAGTAGCTGAATGAGCTCCCCACAGGGAATCTCAGCATGGAAGGCTAGAGAGGTTACTACCAACAAAAATCTATAATCTGTTTTCTTATTAATTTACAGCAAACTAGGACTTCTTCCCCTAGCACTTCCTAAAGCGTCAGGATAGGAACAGACTAGACCAAAAAAACTCTGACTATGCATCTTTTTTTGATGTAGTTTATGCAGACAAGAGTTTTATTATTCAAATATATGCAAGTAAGAAATTAATTCCTTCATTAAACCAAGCCTATCTGTATTATATTTATTTAGTATGTGGATGCTGAATCCTAGCCTTTGTCTCAACAAGTTTCCCGAGTCAACTGAAAAAGGTCAGGAAAACTTGCTGAACCAACACCGTATCAAAATCTCATTAAGAATTACACAAACTGGGGCTGAGTGTGGTGGCTCACACCTGTAATCCCAGCCCTTTGGGAGGCCAAGGTGGGAGGATCACTTGAGATCAGCAGTTTGAAATCAGCCAGCCAACATGGTGAAACCCTGTCCCTACTAAAAATACAAAAATTAGCCGGGCATGGTGTTGGGCACCTGTCATCCCAGCTACTTGGGAGGCTGAGGGAGGAGAATCGCTTGAGCCCAGGAGGCAGAGGTTGCAGTGAGCTGAGATCGTGCCACTGTACTCCACCTGGGGTGACAAAGCGAGACTCCATCTCAAAAAAAAAAAAGAATTACACAAACTGGAACAGAATTCTAGAACTTGGTCTTTAAGCAAAATTCTAGAATTCTAAACATACACAGACAAGAATAAATACCTTGATCATTGACATATGCTATACAAATAAAATTAGGTAAGTTAAAATCTAATTTTAAATGAATACTGAGTGGCTAAGAAGTTAAAATAAGGATTAATTAAATATAAGAATTAAGGACATTGAAGTATTTTATGTTCTTTCCAAGAACTGAAAAGTTGCTCCATGCCTTCTCTTGATAACTAAATAAGCAGCTGTGCATTTCTCACTCAGTTCACACCTTGCCAGAAACACGCCTGACACAGCCAAGGAGGGGAGGTGAGATGACAGTAAAATCTTGAAATTTTACCGTCCTGTGTGGACCTTCACACAGGAGAATAAAACAAGATCTCTATCTCATTTTATACAAACAAGAATACTAATCCTAAAACTGGACTTTCTCCCTCTAGATTTTCTTTCCAGTCTGTGTTCTTGTCCCGTTTACAAATATTCAAAATATCCCTGAAGAAATGAAAGAAATATTAAAATAAAGGGAAAAAGCTGACTCACAAAGCAGTGGAACTTCCCATTCCCCATCTCCCAGTATCTCATGTGGAAGACCAAAATAAAAACCCAAGCAGTTCTGGTCAAAGGGGACTCTGCTAAAGCTCAGGATTTCTTAGACACAATCTGAAAGCCATTCATAAAAAGGAGTCCATGAAGCATCTATACACAGACACACTCACAAAATGTATCAACTTCATATATTGGTATATGAGAAAATAAATGTTTTAAAATTATATTGCCACCACTTTCCCTTCATCATGAGCCAAAACAAACCAAACAAACAAAAAAACAGATTAGGTTGAGAGGGGGAAAAAAACCCAGCATTTCTTCTACACTACCAAACCAGTCATTTAACAACAGGGTCTAGTGTGCAATTTAAACTTTACACCATCCCTGAAAATCTTTATAAATCAATGAGACACTCACTTTTCCCTAAAAAAAACAGACAAGAATAAACATCTTGTCTCCCAATGGCTTTTTTCCATTGTGAAAGAGCCTGGAAAGTAAAAAGTGTAAGCAGGGTAACATATAAGCCGGATCGCGCTTGTAGTCCTAGCTACTAGGGAGGCTGAGGTGGGAGGATCACTGGCCAGGAGTTCAAGACCTGACTGGGCAACATAGTGAGACTGGTCCTCCATCTCCAAAACAAAACAAAACGAAACCACATATATATGTACATATATATGTATATATATGTGGTGTATCTAAAGAACACATTTGTGTAATCCTAAACGAAACGAACGAATTGAAAAAAAATTGTAATAAGACAATCAGGGAAATCAGAAAACTGAATATTTGCTAATGTTTAAGAATCACTGTTAATACTTCTTACAGATATACTTGGTGCACTTACAGATGAAAAGCTACTGAGATTGGCTTTACAATATCTAGTAGGTGGGGGCCGGGAGCGGTGGATCATGCCTGTAATCCCAGCACTTTGGGAGGCTGAGGCGGGCAGATCACCTGAGGTCTGGAGTTAGAGACCAGCCTGACCAACATGGTGTAACCCCATCTCTACTAAAAATACAAAATTAGCCGGATGTGGTGGCGCATGCCTGTAATCCCAGCTACTCGGAGGCTGAGGCAGGAGAATTGCTTGAATCCAGGAGGCGGAAGTTGCAGTGAGCCGAGATCACGCCATTGCCCTAAATTTATTGTTGTCTGGGCAACAAGAGCGAAACTCCGTCTCAAAAAAAAAAAAAAAAAAAAAAAAATCTATCTATCTATCTAGATAGATATCATTCTATTTATCTATAAATAGATATTTAGTAGGTGAGATGAACCAAATAGGTCATGTGCTAACAATGGTTGAAGGCAAGTAATTAAAATATAAAAGTTTATTATACTCATTTCTGTTTTCTAGATACAGCTGAACATGACTCTAGCAAGGAAAAAAGTACCCTATACATCAAAAACTCCTGTCAAAAGTACAGAAATTTGTGTTCCACTACATCACCCATAATCCTTATTTTTTCTCATTGATCTGGTTTAACAATTATATTCTCCAAACCAATTAACTTCCTCCAATATACCTAAAACTGAAATACAAAACTATCTTTGTTGTCTTTTAATTCTACTCATAAGCTAGTCAAACGCTAGGTGAGAAAACGATCCAGGCTTCCAATTTATAATTAGTAAACTTAACTTCAAGACAACATATGTTTTGAGTCAGACTAATGAACTAGCACTGGTTTTGTTTTTTAATTTACCTTACTCTCCGCCTCGTAGTTAAGTTTGGTGGGTAGTGTACGAACGTGAAAAGTAACAGATGTTGTTCACTCCCAGAAAGTGAACTCTTTCCATCATGAGAGTAACAGAACTCAATCGAATGTGACACACAGAAACGTCTCAAAAATCTCTAGGTCAGTAACTCGCATACACCCTTATCCTCCCTCCCCAAATCATTTCAGGTGGTTAGAAAGGAGCGACCCCGGTTGATAGGTTTCTTCTTCTTCCCTTCCTTTCCTAGGGGAGGGCTAGAGAGCAAAGAAACGACCGAAAAGGCCGGAAGAAGGAAAACGAAAAGCATGAGGGCTGCACAATCAGCCCTTCAATAAATGAGAACTGTATCCAAATCAGATTAAGTTGGGAGACAGCGAACTGCTAAACACCTCCCCATAACGCTAACGTACCTGAGACCCCGAGTAGAGAAACCTGGCCGTACATCACATTCAGGCTCCCTTCTCTCCCAACTCCTCACAGGTACAAGAGGCATAAAATAGAACTTCCCCACCCTCGCCAATAGCAGCGCGGAAAAAAACTCACATTGGCCTGGGCCACGCTGGCGAAGCCGCCTGACTCCCCCCGCGCGGCCATGAACCCTGAAATGACTGCCCCGCTCCTCAGTCAGGGTAGGGGGAGACCGAGGCTCGACTGGGAGGACCTGCCGGCCGTCGAGGCCCTACGTGCCCACCCGGCCCGGGGGCTTGGGCCCGCGCCGCCCACTCTGGACCCAGGCCTGGTACCCCGCGAGGCCCGTCGCGAGCCCAGACCCCGGTCCAACTCCGCGCCCGGCGAGACCCGCACACCCCACTGAGCCACCGCGGCTGTCGCCGTACGGACCCAACCCCTAGCTACCTGTCTTCGTTCTTGTTTTTCTGTTTCTTCCCCATTGCTTGTCAACGGCGCTCGTGGCCCCAGCTCCTCTATTCGTTCTCTCACAGACCCACTGTCTCCCGGCTGACTTTGGTCTCCTCTCAGTTCCTTTCCCCCCGTACTGCCGCCGCTCGCACCCGGCTCTCCACAGACCCGCGCACTGGAACAGGGCACATATGGTGTGAGTTCTCAGTGCGCAAGCGCATCGCCCCGCCGCCTCGGCGTGAGGACGCAGGGCGCGGCTCATCGAGAGCTGCGCTTCGGGTAGAGCGTCTCCGGTTGACCCGCCGGCCAGGCAGGAGCCCGAGCGCCCCCTGCCCGCAAGCGTCCGACCCGAGCCGACGCCCGCGCGGTTTCCAGGTTCTAGAACCCCGGAGGTGGACAATGAAGCTGTCAATTCCCCACCTCAGCCCTCTCCCAACGGGGAACGCACGCTTCGGTTCAGGAGTAGGCTTTGGGCTTTATATCTTTGTATTCTCAGCCGCACGAAGTTCAGTAAAGAACCACAACTAATAATGAGTCCTCTGGGGTTTGCGAGAGAGATAAATCCAGGACAAAATAGGGACCTCTCAGTAACATCCGTGCGTTATGCATTATGTACAGTCACTGAATAAAACATAGAACAGGACACACCCGATCAATTCCCTAACGTAGGTCTTCATCTTTACCCTCAAAGCGAGGGCAAGTTCTAAAAATCCCTGTGTTTAGAAGAGTCAAGAGGGGCGGGCCGGGCGCGGTGGCTCAAGCCTGTAATCCCAGCACTTTGGGAGGCCGAGACGGGTGGATCACGAGGTCAGGAGATAGAGACCATCCTGGCTAACACGGTGAAACCCCGTCTCTACTAAAAAAAATACAAAAAACTAGCCGGGCGAGGTGGCAGGCGCCTGTAGTCCCAGCCACTCGGGAGGCTGAGGCAGGAGAATGGCGTAAACCCGGGAGGCGGAGCTTGCAGTGAGCTGAGATCCGGCCACTGCACTCCAGCCTGGGCGACAGAGCGAGACTCCGTCTCAAAAAGAAAAAAAAAAAAAAAAAAAAAAAGAGTCAAGAGGGAACCTACAGGGGTGGTGGAAAATGTTCTATATCTGGATATGGTCGGTGATATTTTGGGTTTTAACTATGCAAAAGTTAATTGTGTTGTATATGTTTATGCCTAGACTTTAAGAAAAAGAAAAATGTTAAAACAAAAAAAGTAAAACAAAAAAAAGAAAAATGTTTATTCAATACTAACAGAATGGTAACGCACTTCAAGCGTCACTGCTGAGCAAGAGCACAGCTGTCTCATTTCCAGTCTCGCGCACTGGACCGTGAGTACCGAAGTACAGTCCTGAGAAAGTCCGGCCACGCCAGCCTGCGCACTAAGAAACTGCAACTCCCACCATGCTTTGCGGCCTTCCATTTCGGCCGTATACTGGGAGGAAAGCAAGGGTCGGACACCTCAGGTTACGGGCCGCTGGGCGGGAGGCGCACGCGCAGAACTGTTCGGCAGCCGCCCCCCCCCCCCCCCCCCGCCCCTTCCTCTGGCGTCCAACGTGATATCGCGCGAGGTCCGCAGCCAATAGGGAGGCGGATGTGACGGCCGGTTTGCAGCCGCTGGCAGCTACTGCAAGGCGAAAGCCGGAGTGGACCTCTCTTTTGAAACTGCTGCTCTCTCACTTCTCAGACGTCACCGAGAACTCAGGTGAGGCAGAGGGTAGTGAGAAAAATCCGATCACCACGTCCGCGTGCTGGTGAACATTCTGCTGCTCCACAGCCGGAGCGGAGGAGGGGCGCCGCCCCAGCACCGGTGTCGGGGTCCTGGCGGAGGCTGTTGCGCGTGCGCACCAGGAGGCGTCGAAGTTGAGGCAGCCGGGACCGTGCCTTCCTCTGTCTCCCCGGGCTCAGGGAGTGGCCGGGATGCCATTGGGGAGGTACCTGGGGTTCGATTAAGGACCAGGCCCCTTGATTGTTTTTGGTGGATACCTGTAAGGGTGTCCAGGAAATGACTAGGGAATTTGAGGACGCGCGGTGTCCCGTAAAAGGAGCACCTGCGGAGCTGTAAAAAGGAAGAATCAGAGGCTGTGATTTGAAGAATGAAAAGCTAACGGGGGATTGCATCGTCTCTTTACCCCGTTCTCAATGCTCTAACCACCAACACCTACACCCAGAATAGCGCTTCTTAATCGCATCTGTTTCCAGTTATCCCATAATTAAATTCTGGCCTCATCCTATAAAATTCCAGGGATAAGCATTCTCTGTGCTTATCCCTGGAACACAGCTTCCAACGTGCAATTCAGTATCTTATTTTCTCCTTCCAGCTTTCTCACTGAGGGTTACAGTACTACTGACATTTTTCTTGGGTGGTAGGGAGCGTGGAAATCTTTGCTGTATTTGAAATGCAGCACCTTTCCAATTTTATAGCACTCACGAGGAGCTTACAATTTGTTTTTTTAAACTCAAATACTTTTGAAACTCAGCAGTGTAGTAATTTGAACGGAAGTTAGGCACGTGTTCATTCAAGGTTAAATACATATGTATTGAGTACCTGCTATGTTCTGTGGAGATACAAAGATGAAATCAAGTATGCTTTTCAAATGCTTTTCCTGTAAAGAAAAAGGAACCAGAACTGAAGTTTGCGAGAATATTTCTCTTCAGCTCAACGTTTATAGAGGGCCCGCGTGGGTCAGGATCTGTATCAGAAGCTGAGTGAATGAATTCACAGTTTATTATAAAGTTTGGGGTGCTTCGGTATTATTTGCAAATGTATCATAGTTTGTTGGCATGCAACAGCCTCCTGCTTTAATAGGCAAATTATAAATCGTTTCTGCAGTAATAATCCTGAGATACACATAAAATTGCCCTCTAATTGTTGATATAAAATTTATCGTACAAAATACTTCATTGTTTTAAAAATATGTAGTCATGTGCCACATAAGGACATTTCAGTTTTATGAGATTATAATACTGTATTTATTGTACCTTTTCTGTGTTTAGATACGTAAATGCCATTATGTTACAATTGCCTGCAGTATTCAATACAGTAACATGCTGTACAGATTTGTAGTAGGAGTAATAGACTGTATGGTATAGCCTAGGTGTGTAGCAGGCGGTACCATCTGGGTTTGTGTAAATATAGTCTATAATGTTTGAAACAATATCAAAATCACCTAATGACACATTTCTCAGAATGTATTCCCATTTTTTGTGGGTTTTTGGGTTTTGCTTTTTGAGACAGGGTCTGGCTCTATTGCCCAGGGTGGAGTGCCAGTGGTGCAACCTTAGCCCACTGCAACCTCCGCCTCCTAGGTTCAAGCTATCCTCCTCCCACCTCAGCCTCCCTAGTAGCTGGGACTACCGGCACACACCACCAGGCCTGGCTAATTTTTCTATTTGTAGTAGAGACAGGGTTTCATCATGTTTCCCAGGCTGGTCTCAAACTCCTGAACCCAAGTCATCTGCCCACTTTGGCCTCCCAAAGTGCTGGGATTATGGACGTGAGCCATAGCGCCCAGCCTAGAATGTATTCCCATTGTTAAGTGATGCATGACTCTAATTGAGATAGGTCTTCGTTTCTAATCTGAATGAGTTCTATTTTGAAACTCTTATTTTGTACAGAGAAGTGATGGTGGAAAAAAAAACCCAAAGTTTTAAAAAGTATTTGGAGTGTTTTCCATCAAAGTTAAGAACACTGTCAGTAAATGGAAACCAGTATTAATTTTTGTGGCCTCATAGATTTTTTTTGTTAGGTAATGAATGGGAGAACAAGAATGGACATTAATGCTTAGGGAACACCAGGCACTGTTCTTTACATAAATGGTAATGAGACGTCTTCGGAGTTAAATGAAACTCATTTGGGCAGCAGCCATGAAAAAATATGTGTTTTGCTCAACTCTACTCTGTGTTTAAGGTTTAATATATATATATATGTGTGTAAAACCTCAGTAGGTATACCTTTCTATTGTTCACAGTTGTTTCTGACTTCTCTTTCCCATTGGTAAAGAACACTGATTATCAGTACATATCACTAGGTATAACTTCACAACTCATTTATCTGTGGTTTGGTGATGGTCTTAAAGACTTGCCTTGGCTTTAGTGTAGTAGAACATATGCTAAATCAGAAGCACCCTAAATTTGCTATAAGTAGTGTTTGAGTGGTGTGACTAGAACCTATTGGAAATTAAATTTAAAAACACATAAAAATTCTTAAGCCCAACATCAGGTGGTTGGATGTCGTTAGAATACTCCATAGAGTAGACACACTTGTGCCAGAATTTTTGAAAATGGTAGAGAAAAGCTTGCTTATTGTTTGCCTTTTTTTTAAATGTAGTTTGTAAATCTTCTCCCCAGCACCCAGGCTGAACTCTGCACCATTCGGAAGAATGGAAGCTGATGCGTCTGTTGACATGTTTTCCAAAGTCCTGGAGAATCATCTGCTTCAGACTACTAAACTAGTGGAAGAACATTTGGATTCTGAAATTCAAAAACTGGATCAGATGGATGAGGATGAATTGGAACGCCTTAAAGAAAAGAGACTTGAGGCACTAAGGAAAGCTCAACAGCAGAAACAAGTAACCTCTCTGCCCTGCTTTCTGAAATTGCTATAACAGTATGCGCCTAACAACTTACGTATACATGTGCCGTAGTAGTTACATTTCGTTCTTTGTTTTTAGGGTTTTTGGAATTTAGAGTACCTATTACTGTTAAAATTTTGCCCAGAAAAAGTATGTTTTAAAGACACGTTCAAAATTAGCCCAGTCTCTATATGAATCCACAGTTGAGTAAAAGAAAGATCTGCCCAAGATCATTTTTCTGAGCTTGGATTTGTTTGGTTGAATGGAAGGCTAGGGAGTCATTGGTTTCCATTTCAGGTAATATTAAAGCCTATCAAAATTTAGCTGTTTTCAAAGCAAACAAGGTAAGACAGGTGAGATAAGAGCTATTAAGTCAATTTATGTTGAAAAAATTATTTCAGGCATTTCCAATGAAATATTTAATTACATGGCATAGTCAAAAGAATGCATGCTTTGTAACAAAGAAAGGTGGCCACAAGTCTATCCTCGCTGCCTCTTAGAATGTTTGTGTAGAATAAACACAGAGTTGTAAACTCTGATTGAAACCAACGGATTAAATTCTGTAAATTTTTTTTCTTGTTTTTGAGCTGGAGTCTCGCTGTGACACCCTGGCTGGAGTGCAGTGATGTCATCTTGACTCACTGCAACTTCCGCTTCCCGGGTTCAAGCGATTCTCCTGCCTCAGCCACCCGAGTAGCTGGGATTACAGGTGCACATCACATGCCCGGCTAATTTTTGTATTTTTAGTAGAGATGGGGTTTCACCATATTGGCCAGACTGCCCTTGAATTTCTGACCTCAAGTAATCCGCCAACCTTAGCCTCCCAAAGTGATGTAATTACAAGCGTGAGCCACTGCACCCGGCCAAAATTCTGTAAATTGAATTTTAATGAAAACATTTTTCCATTGGGTTACATGGAAATACATTATCACCAACTCTGGTTCCTTTTCAGTTGCCTGTGACTTAAACATGAGGCTTAACTTTTCTGAAGAAATAGGGAGTTTTGACCGGGCATGGTGGCTTACATCCGTAATCCCAACACTTTGGGAGGCCAAGGCGAGCAGGCAACCTGAGATCGGGAGCTCAAGACCAGCCTGGCCAACATGGTGAAACCCTGTCTCTACTAAAAATACAAAAATTAGCCAGGTGTGGTGGTATGTGCTTGTAGTCCCAGCTACTCAGGAGGCTGAGGCAAGAGAATCTCTAGAACTCGGAGGGGGAGGTTGCAGTGAGTTGAGATTATGCTACTGCACTCCAGCCTGGACAATAAAGCGAGACCCAGTTCCCCCACAAAAAAAAAGAAGGAGTTTTGTTTGTATTGCCGTAGCATCACTTTATATGTTTACACCCTCATGTTTAGAAGAGTTGATATGTTTAGAAGGGTTACTACAAAAGGAAATCTTTTATGAATGAGTCCAAATTTTTATATTTTGAGTTTTCTAAAGTAGAGTATGTTATATGGCTTTTACATGTACCCTATTTTAGAAAATAGGCTGCTTTTTTCTTTTTTTTTTTGAGAGGGAGTCTCACTTTGTTGCCCATCCTGCCTTGACCTCCCAAGTAGCTGAGATTACAGGTGCCCACCACCATGCCCAGCTAATTTTTGTATTTTAGTGGAGACAGGGTTTCACCACGTTGGTCAGGCTGGTCTCGAACTTTGACCTCAAGTGATCCACCTGCCTCGGCCTCCCAAAGTGCTGGGATTACAGGCATGAGCCACCCCACACCAGGTCATAGTATAGGGCTGATAATTAGTATGCAGAGGACGGATTATTGGAATTTAAGGTAATATATGTTTAGGTTCTACCACAAACTCATATTTCATGGTCACATTTAAGTACTAATTGCTAATGTGCAACTACAAATAATTATTTGTAACTAGGATATTTTTGCAGAGAGACTGAATTCACCTGATTCGCTGTAATGAATATACATTAAATCATGTCTTAAAGGAACTTTTTGGCAGTTCAAAACAGTGGTCTGAATATTTATAATTAAAACCAACTAAGGCAAACCGGCTATAGGCCTTTTTTTATTAATGTATAAATCAATTTAAAATGAATTTATCATCGAATAATTCAGGTCTTATTTTAGAACTTTCATTGCATTTTAATAGATCTTTTTTATTAAAATGTTTTCTGGAAATAGGCAAGAAACCTAGTGATTTGTGTAGATATTCGTTTTATAAGAGATGATACAGTAATTAGATGATAAAGTAATCTTGATTTTCTGATCCATGAGGGTAATGGGGAGATCAGCACTTAATAGGCCTAGGCGAATCTATATTCTCCTGTCAGCCAAGCACCCTCCTACTATTAACTAGAGCTGGCGCACTTAGGTAGGGAGCAGAACAGAGGGATAAGGTGAGAAATAGGAGTTAAGCAGAGGCTTGGGTGACAGCCACTGAGAGCCAGGTGCTGCCCAGCTGCCATGCCTCAGGTAGGCCTGTCCTGCTTGATTCTGTTCTGCTGATGCCTTAGGAGCACACACTGTCCTAAAGGGGCTATGCTGAGAGCACAGGGGTGTGGTGAATGTGTCAGCAGAGGCCCTGAGCATTGGTAGAGAGGTTCGGAATGGCCACATCCTCCCTCAAAGAAGCCAGGACAGGTTCGGGTCTTCAACCTCTTGGTTAAATACCTGAGAATAAATAATGAAAAAGAAATAGCTTTTTTTTTTTTTTTTTGAGATGGAGTATCGCTCTGTCGCCCTGGCTGGAGTGCAGTGGCAGTCTTGGCTCACTGCAACCTCTACCTCCCGGGATCAAGAGATTCTTCTGCCTCAGCCTCCCAAGTAGCTGGGATTACAGGCGTCTGCCACCACGCCCAGCTAATTTTTGTATTTTTAGTAGAGATGGGGTTTCTCCATGTTGGCCAAGCTGGTCTTAAACTCCTGACCTCAGGTGTTCCGCCCACCTCAGCTTCCCAAAGTACTAGTATTACAGGCATGAGCCACTGTGCCCAGCCTAGAAATAGCAGCTTTTTTTAAAGACACATACTTTTTTTTTTTTTTACTTTTTTTTGAGACAGGGTCTTGCTCTGTCACCCAGGCTGGAGTGCAGTGGTGCAATCTTGGCTCACCACAACCTCTGCCTTCGGGGTTCAAGCGATTATTGTGCCTCAGCCCCTGAGGAGCTGGGATTACAGGTGTGTGCCAACACACCTGGCTAATTTTCATGTTTTTTGTGGAGACAGGGTTTCGCCATGTTGCCCAGGCTGATCTCAAACTCCTGTCCTCAAGTGATCTGCCTGCCTCAGCTTCCCGCGGTGCTGAGATAACAGGTGTGAACCACTGCGTCCAGCCTAACAAATACTTTTTAAGGGCACATATCATTAGTAAGTTGTGAAAGCAGTCGTGAAATGTCATGTGTCATTGAGGAATTGTATTTGAGAGTTACACTGTGTATAGAAATTTCACATAAGAAAATACGAGGGTCTCCTGCGGGATGTCCGCTCGATGTAAGTGATGTGATTTGGACACCACAGTTATTAATACAGTCTGGGCCACGTTCACTGACGTCCAGAGGAGGCAGGGAGATGGCCTTCCTGGCTCTTTGGTTGGACCCCTTCTGGAGGCTGGATTCAGACCTCTGTTACATTTTAGGAAGACATGGGTGAATTAGAGTGTGTTTAGATGATATCCTGGAAGAGGAGAAACTCTAGAAATCTTGTCATATGAGAACAGTTAAAAGGAACTGCAAGTGTTCAGTGTGGAGAAGGGAAAACTTAGGCAATATGAGATGTGTGAAGGGCCCACATGGGAAAGAGATTAAAACTTTCATCTTTGCCCAAGCTGGAATCCACAGACCAGAGTTATAGATGTATTGCAGTTCAGTGTGAGAAGACCTTTCTAACAATTAGTGCCGGTATAGATGCTTTTTAAACATTTATAAGGTGGTTATCAGAAGCAGATAGAGCTCTTGAGCTTCAGAGCTGTAGTATCCTCCATCTCTCCCCAAGACGAATTGGGTTTATCTCATAAGTATTATTTTTATTTTTATTTATTTTTGACACAGAGTCTTGCTCTGTCGCCCAGGCAGTGGCGTGATCTCAGCTCACTGCAACCTCTGCCTCCCAGGTTCAAGCAATTCTCCTGCCTCAGCCTCCCGAGTAGCTAGGATTACAGGTGCCCACCACCACGGCTAGGTAATTTCTGTTTTTTTTTTTTTTTTTTGGTAGAGACAGGGTTTCACCGTGTTGGCCAGGCTAGTCTCTAACTTCTGACCTCAGATGATCCCGCCACCTCGGCCTCCCAAAGTGCTGGGATAACAGGCGTGAGCCACTGTACCTGGCCTCATGAGCATTGTTTTTAAAAGACTTATTTGTAGTAACGTGGATCAAATGCTTCTGGTTTTAGTAGTTTAGGAGTACATGGATACAGTTAAGTGATATTTACACTCTGAGTCTCTTAAGTCTAAACTTTTATTTTGAAAGTTCTGAGAAAACAGATGTTTTAAGCTACAAAGACAGGTAATTGTCTTGAACCCAGGCCATGCTGTAGAGACATTCACTGTCCATAAACTAATTTTGTATTGACAGTAGAAACAGGAAAGTAAATTGCTAAAAGGAATTCATTTCTCTACAAGATAAAATTGACTTCAGCCAGGCACAGTGGCGCATGCCTGTAACCCCAGCACTTTTGGAGGACAAGGTGGGAGGACTGCTTGAACCTAGGAGTTTGAGACCAGCCTGGGCAGTATAGTAAAGCACTGTCTCTACCAAAAAAAAAAAATTATCCAGGCATGGTGTGGCATGCGCCAGTGGTCCCACCTCCTTGGGAGACTGACGTGGGAGGATCTCTTGAGCCCAGGAGGTTGAGGCTGCAGTGAGCTATGATCATGCCACCGCCACACTTCATCCTGGGCAACTTTAGTGAGACCCATTCTCAAAAACAAACAAAAAACTTTTGGGCCGGGCATGGTGGATCACGCCTGTAATCCCAGCACTCTGGGAGGCTGAGGCAGGCGGATCACAAGGTCAAGAAATCGAGACCATCCTGGCCAACATGGTGAAACTCCATCTCTACTGAAAATACAAAAATTAGGTGGGCATGGTGGCGCCTGCCTGTAGTCCCAGCTACTTGGGAGGCAGAAGCAGAATTGCTTGAACCCAGGAGGTGGAGGTTGCAGTGAGCCGAGATCGCACCACGGCACTCCAGCCTGGCGACAGTGAAACTGTCTCAAAAAAAAAAAGGCATGATCTGCCCGTCTTGGCCTCCCTAAGTGCTGGGCACAGGCTTGAGCCACCGCACCTGGCCCACTTAAAATTCTTATCAGCATGACAGTAATTATTTCCTTCCAGTATTGTGATATAGCCACGATATTGGGAACAGGCAACAGCTGTTGAGAGTCGTGTTCCTTCAGTCCCTACTTGAAGGAGCTAAAAAAAAAAAAGTGTTTTTTTTGTTTGTTTTTAAATTCATTACAAAATACGATGGTGATTTGGACACTTAAAATGTCAAGTGGTGCTGAAAGAGAGATTTCACATGTGTAATGTTTTGCTTCTCTCCAAATTAGGAATGGCTTTCTAAAGGACATGGGGAATACAGAGAAATCCCTAGTGAAAGAGACTTTTTTCAAGAAGTCAAGGAGAGTAAAAAAGTGGTTTGCCATTTCTACAGAGACTCGGCGTTCAGGTAACTTTGTTTCCATCTGTGACTTTTTCTCAAAAAAACCACAATGAATTGTTTGGATAAAGATACACTGGCTTACTAGAGAAATGAAGAAAACTAAAAGGAAAAACTTCCTAAGTTGTTTCATTGTACTGTCTCATATGTTATTTAGTATTAAGCAGGTGGGGGTCCAATGACTCAAGCCTGCAATCCCAGCATTTTGGGAGGCCGAGGGGTGGGGGCGGATCACTTGAGGTCAGGAGTTAGAGATCAGCCTGGCCAACATGGAGAAACCCTGTCTCTACTAAAACTACAAAATTAGCCGGATGTGGTGGCAGGCACCTGTAGTCCCAGCTACTGGGGAGGCTGAGGTGGGAGAATTGCTTGAACCCAGGAGACGGAGGTTGCAGTGAGTGGAGATCGTGACACTGCACTCCAGCTTGGGCGATAGAGTGAGACTCCATCTCAAAAAAAAAGGGGGGGGGGAGTTAATCATTATTTTAAGGAGTAACTTAAAGAACAGTTACTTACAAAAGTATAAATGAATATTACTGAAAGTCAGTATTCCCATATAAATAGCTTATGTTTTTGAATTGTGTTTTCACTAGCTAACTCTAAAAACATCTTAGAAACGTACACTTAAAATTCTTTTTTTTTTTTTTGAGACGGAGTCTCGCTGTGTCACCCAGGCTGGAGTGCAGTGGTGAGATCTCAGCTTACTGCAATCTGCACCTCCCAGGTTCAAGCGATTCTCCTGCCTCAGCCTCCCAAGTAGCTGGAACTACAGGCACCTGCCACCACCCCCGGCTAATGTTTTGTATTTTTAGTAGAGATGGGGTTTCACTGTGTTAGCCAGGATGGTCTCAATCTCCTGACCTCGTGATCCACCTGCCTCGGCCTCCCTAAGTGATGGGATTACAAGCTTGAGCCACTGCACCCAGCCCACTTAAAATTCTTATCAGCATGACAGTAATTATTTCCCTCTAGTATTGTGATATACCAGTCTTGGCTGGAAGGAGAAGTGATTTTTCTTAGACCACCCTACGTCTCCAAATCTCTCTAAGGAGGCCGATCTCTTATAAAATGTTAATACCTCCCCAAAAAAAGGCTTATCTTAAACCAAAGGACCCAAGCCTTTGTGGGGTTTTGTGCACAGATTTGATTAGTTGCTAACACTTAAAAATTGAGAGATAACCCCTTTAGAAAATATCCACATTCGGAATTTTTCTTTAAAAAAATCGGAAAACTTACTAATAGCATAGCTGGAACCATAATGGCAGTCATCTGCTGACTGGCACCTGCCTACCCGGGACAGACAAGCACTGTGCTCTAGAGTCTCTGGCACTCACTGTGGTTTTGGCCCTGCTGTCTCTCATTTCTGTGGTCTGCCTGCCCCTTTGTCTTCATCTCACAACCCAACAGCTTCATTGTTAACACCTTTCAAGAATTGATTGCCTGGTATTCATTGACTAAGAGAATAAAAATGAAAGAAAATATTGAGATGGTGAAATCCCTTGTGAGGAACAGTGAGAGAAGGGATCAGGAAGGTAGAAAGGTATCAGAGAAACCTCTGCCCTTGTGGTACACAGCCATCTCCCATTGGCACACATTCCTCAAGTTGCCAACCTCTGACAAATATGATGAAGTGATATATAGATATACTAGTGTGTAACATATTATTTGTCCACTTGTTTTTTTGTTTTTGAGAGAGAGTCTTACACTGTCACTCGGGCTAGAGTGTAATGGCAGAATCTCGGCTCACTGCAACCTCCACCTCCCAGGTTCAAGTGATTCTCCTGCCTCAGCCTCCCGAGTAGCCAGGGCTACAGGAACCCACCACCATACCCGGCTAATTTTTGTATTTTAATAGAGAAGGGGTTTCACCAGGTTGGCCAGGCTGGTTTCAAACTCCTGACCTCAGGTGATCCACCCACCTTGGCCTCCCAAAGTGTTTGGGATTATAGGCATGAGCCATGGCACCTGGCCTCACTTGCTTTTTGTATGTCTTCCCCAACTAGATTGTTGTTTTTGTAGAGGCAGAGCATTTGCCTGTATTGTGGCCCACTGTGCTCTGGGATCATAGCCCTAAGGCAGCTGCCCGCCACATAGTAGTCAATAAATACGTTTGATCGGTGTATAAACAGTGCATCACCAGGAGTACTCACCTTCAAACAGAACTGAAAAATCAAAATCATCCAGTTAACTTTATATATTAGCAAAGTTTCTAGCGCATAGTAGGTGGGATGCTTTCATGTATATTATCCCTAGAATATTCACAATAATCTTCAGAGGCACTTCTTATTCCTGTATTTCATGTGTGGAAACCAAGATTTGGAGAAATGAAGTGACTCACCTAGTATCACTCAGATACTAAATAAAAATTAAAAAAAAAAAAGATTTGAACCCATGTTTTTTTGGATTTTTTGTTTTGTTTTGTTTTGTTTTTGAGACAGAGTCTCTCTCTGTTGCCCAGGCTGGGGTGCAGTGACAACGATGTTGGCTCACTGCAACCTCTGCCTCTTGAGTTCAAGCGATTCTCCTGCCTCTGCCTCCTGAGTAACTGAGACTACAGGGGCACGCTACCAGACCTGGCTAATTTTTGTAATTTTAGTAGAGACGGGATTTTACCATATTGGTCAGGCTGGTCTTGAACTCCTGACCTCAGGTGATCCACTGGCCTTGGCCTCCCAAAGTGCTGGGATTACAGGCCACCACGCCCGGCTGAACCCATGTTTTAAGCCTGTTGCTATTTTTTAAATTTTTGTGGGTAGTAGTGGGTAAATATGGGGTACATGAGATATTTTAACACAGGTATGAAATGTTTAATAATCACATCAGGGTAAATGGAGTATCCATCACCTCAAGCTTTTTTCCTTTGTGTTATAAACAATCTAATTATGCTCTTTTATTTATTTTTAAATGTACATAAAGGCCTATAGCTATTTATACCATGACTGTTGTTTTGGATTTTTAAAAATTGATTGACGGGTTGGGTGCCGTGGCTCATGCCTGTAATCCTAGTACTTTGAGAAGCTGAGGCAGGCGGATCACGAGGTCAGGAGATCGAGGTCATCCTGGCCAACATGATGAAAACCCATCTCTACTAATGTACAAAAAATGAGCTGGGCCTGGTGGCATGTGCCCATAGTCCCAGTTGCACAGGAAGCTGAGGCAGAGGAATTGCTTGAACCTGGGAGGCAGAGGTTGCACTGAGCCAAGATCACACCACTGCACTCCAGCCTGACAACAGAGCAAGACTCTGTCTCAAAACAAAAAAAAAGGAAATTGACTAACAAATGGTATAATCATAGACTTATTTAAAATAGGTTCGTGGCCGGGTGTGGTGGCTCACACCTGAAATCCCAGCACCTTTGGGAGGCCGAAGGCAGGTGGATCACCTGAGGTCAGGAGTTAAAGACCAGCCTGACCAATATGGTGAAACCCTGTCTATTAAAATACAGAAATTAGCCAGGCATGGTGTGGGCGCCTGTAATCCCAGCTTCTCAGGAGGTTGAGACAAGATAATTAATTACTTGAACCCAGGAGGTGGAGGTTGCAGTGAGCAGAGGTTGTGCCACTGCACTCCAACCTGGGTGACAGAGCAAGACTCCATCTCAAAAAAAAAAAATACGTTCCTTATTGCAGTTAAAGCATGGAGTTGATTTATTTACAAATTTTCAGGAACATATTTCTCATATGATGGTTCATTTATCATTTGTTTTGAGCTTTATTTAAAAACCATTTATTAATTTGTTCTCTCTTACCATTTTTCACTGAAATCTCATCACTGAACTACATGAGTGACATATGACAAGATATATCCAGGGGAAAAGTGATGAGGCACCAAGGTTACACATAATTTATGTTAGACCCAAACCTAGTTCAGAAAAAACTACATCAAGTGCATAAAAAGCTTACTGGTAAAAAGAACCATGAAGTATTTTGTGTAATAGTCATCTAAAGAGGTAGTTCTCAAGCTTTATTTGAGCATAAGAACAGCTGTATGTTTTCCAACTCCACTGCCAAAGAATTTTGATTCATCTGGATATTTTAAAGGCTAATTGCAGGCCGGGTGTGGTGGCTCACGCCTGTAATCTCAGCACTTTGGGAGGCTGAGGCAGGTGGATTGCTTGAGATCAGGAGTTCAAGACCAGCCTAGCCAACATGTTGAAACCACATCTCTACTAAAAATACAAAAATTAGCCGGGCCTGGTGGTGGGTGCTTGTACCCAGGAGGCAGAGGTTACAGTGAGCCGAGATCACGCCACTGCACTCCAGTCTGGATTACAGATGTGAGCCACTGCGCCCAGCCAAGAAAATCTCACTTTTGTTTCCCTCTTCATTGGAAGATGGCTTCCAGGTGTGGTTGCTCACACCTGTAATCCTAGCACTTTGGGAGACCAGGCAGGCGGATCACGAGGTCAGGAGATCAAGACCATCCTGGCTAACATGGTGGAACCCCATCTCTACTAAAAATACAAAAAATTAGTCAAGCGTGGTGGCGGGCGCCTGTAGTCCCAGCTATTCGGGAAGCTGAGGCAGGAGAACGGTGTGAACCCGGGAGGCAGAGCTTGCAGTGAGCCGAGATCGCGCCAGTGCACTCCAGCCTGGGCAACACAGCAAGACTCCACCTCAAAAAAAAAAAAAAAGGTTACTACTGGTATTTTTTAATTCCCTAGAAGCATAATGGCCACATTTATTTAAATATTATTAGTAACCCTTAGTCTTAATGTGCGTCTTACTGACAGAGTTGCGTATTTAGGAGTAAAAAGTTTTTCCTTGGCGATGCCATTCAGTTTTTCTTCATGACTTCCAAATATGGCACCATGTATGCATTTCTGACTCTTGTAAGTCTCTTCTGAGTTCTCTCAAGTTTCAATTTGTTCCTCTTCAAGTTTCTTGTATGAGAGATAGGACAACTTCCTTTATGACTTAAAGCATATGTTTAATATTTTAAAAGAGAATATCATTAATTCAAATCTGACTTTCTGGAATCTCATAGGCTGTTTTCCCATCAGAGGCAACTAACCTCTGATCCGGAAGTGAGTTCATCTGACTCAAGTGCAAGTTGGCTGCCATGTTATGAGAGTCAGCCAACAGAAAAACTATATAATTAGATTTCCCTTACTGACATTTATTTTGAAAAAAGTGATCTGTGGTTTTAGCTTATAATTTTCTATGTGTGGTTACTTACAGATGTAAAATACTAGACAGACATCTGGCCATATTGTCCAAGAAACACCTCGAGACCAAATTTTTGAAGCTGAATGTGGAAAAAGCACCTTTCCTTTGTGAGAGACTACGTATCAAAGTCATTCCCACACTAGCACTGGTAAAAGACGGGAAAACACAGGATTATGTTGTTGGGTTTACTGACCTGGGAAATACAGATGACTTCACCACAGAAAGTTTAGAATGGAGACTCGGTTGTTCTGACATTCTTAATTACAGGTAACTTTTAACAAAAGAAGAGATTGATTTTAATTCATATATAGTTGATATTTTTACAGAAGATTTTTGTAATTGTAACATGTGAAATTAGGGCGTTTTGGCTGAGGTGTACAAAGTTTTCAAATATGTTTTTCAAAGGAAAACCGTATTTCTTGAAGTGTGTATTGTTAGCGTGATTTTACAGCAAAATCAAATTTACAGATAGAACTGATTTTATAGGTAAAATTGAGTCTCACAGTACTCCTGACTGTAAAAGTTTTCAGCTTAACATATGCTATTGACACTAATTTTGTATTAATCTGGAAATTTAAAATGGCAATCCAGAGTTGACTGTTCCCTAATTTAAGCCAGATTACTCAAATAGATACTGACGTAAGTGATTCTCTTTGATAAAATAAAAATTAAAAGCAGACTGTTGCAAAGAAAGTTATATTTTAAAATACTAGATTTTTAATACAGATACTTGTTTTACTTATAGAGGCTGATGAATACAAAAAGGTTTCTATGCCTAGCTTACATTACTGGCTATGAAGAAGAGTTTTAGTTCGAAAACAATCTAAAATCCAACTTCCATTTCTTTGTCCACTTCTTCAGACACATAACTTATCTAATTCCACAAATCAGAGCTTATCATCTTGTCTTTTTTGCCGTTTTCTTGATTTGCAAAAGTAGCAGGTAAAATTGTGCAATTACCATTCCAGAGTCACGGTGCCTTTTAAGAAGTAGAAGTTTCTCTCCCATTTTTCTCTCTCCCCCATTTCCCTCCCGTCTTTTCTCTGATTCTCCTACACATGCCAAAATCATTCCTATGTTGTAGAAATTGGTGTCATTTTTCTTAATATTAACATAAAATATTAATATTTATTAAAGTTATATATTCTGAAGTAATTTTAAACCTTAAAGAAATTGCAGCTGGGTGGGGCACTTCTGTAATCCCAGAAGATGACAAACGTTGAGAGGCTGAGGAGAGAATTGCTTGAGGCCAGGAGTTTGAGACCAACTTGGGTAGCATGGTGAGATGAGACCTCGTCTCCACAAAAAACTAGCAGAAACCACCCCCTGCAAACTGATACAAAGAATCCTCAGTGACCCTTTGCCCATATTACCCAATGTTAAGCATGTTATATTTGTTTTGTCATTGTCTTTACAGATGCCATGAAGTATTTTGGGAACCATTTGAGTGGAAGCTGTGAATACTGTGTCCCTTTACTGCTAAAGGCTTCCATGTGTATTTTCTAAGAACAAGGACATTTTCTTACATAGCAACAGTACAATTATTAAAACAGGAATTAACGTGTAATTTACAGCTCGTATTTCAAATTTTATCATGTTCCCAATATTGTCCTTTATACCAAAGATGCAGCACATTTAGTTATTATGTCTCTAGTTCCCGTTGTTACTCTTTGGTTCTTAAGGCTGATGTTTTTGAAGAGTACAAACTGTTTATTTTGGAGAACATCTCCCAGTTTGGGTTTGTCTTATCTTTCCTCAAGATTTGATTCAGATGATCAATTGTTGACAGGTATGTTATGGAAGTGATGCATCATATCAGCAGGTGTGTGATGGTTTCTCTCATTTCTGATGACAACTAAGCACTGTGTTAACCAAATGTTCATCCATAATTAACGATAAAAAGGAAAATAAGTCTCGTGCAGTGGCTCATACCTATAATCCCAGCACTTTGGGATGCCAAAGCAGAAGGATCACTTGAGCCTAAGAGTTCAAGACCAGCCTAGGCAATATAGTGAGATGTTATCACTACAAAAAATTTAAAAATTAGCTGAGCATGGTGGCACATACCTGTAGTCCCAGCTACTCAGGAGGCGGAGGTGGGAGGATCACTTGAGCCCGGGAAGTGGAGGCTGCAGTGAGCTGTGATCACACCACTGCA
>NC_045448.1:105147368-105182095 GCF_002776525.5 Piliocolobus tephrosceles
GAGCCCGGGAAGTGGAGGCTGCAGTGAGCTGTGATCACACCACTGCACTTCAGCCTGGGCCACAGAGTGAGTGGGACCCTGTCTCAAAAAGAAAGGAAAATAAAATGGATCTAAAACACTGAGTAGTACAAAATAAGGTTTAAGGCTATTAAGCATCAATATAAGCATTATACCTCTTCCTTGACACCCACCAGCATTTTAAAGAAATTTTATTCTATGTTCCAGGAAGGGAGCAAGATAGATTTTTGTGCCGTTTAGTATACTAGTACTAAATCATAAAGAATAAAATGCTTTTTTTATTTTTATTTTTAGTGGAAATTTAATGGAGCCACCATTTCAGAACCAAAAGAAATTTGGGACAAACTTCACAAAGCTGGAAAAGAAAACTATCCGAGGAAAGAAATATGATTCAGACTCTGATGATGATTAGAGCTCCGTAATTCTTTGTAAATTGTCCTTTTTTCTGCTTCAGATTTAAATGTGTTTTTTAAATCCTATTAACGTCTGTACATTGGTCATCTGAATACTCATATTCTCAAGTTTGATATAGTTGTTATCACATCGAAAGGCGTCTTTACTATTTTCTGTGTGGCCATCGTGTTTACGTTGAGGAAAACTTCTCAGTTCTTAAATTATCTGGGAAGGGTCTGGATTCTCTATTTTTGAGATTGACTTTATCACAATATGATTCTTACGTCTTTATACCATTTACAATTGTGTTTTTGATCTACAGAGCTAGACATTCAAAAACTATTCCAGGACTAATTCTTAATTGGCATTATTTATACAAGAGATCAAGTAACCATTTACTGGCGCAGTACTGCATTTGTAAATGAATTATAAACACTCTTCTGGAATATATTTAACCATTAAAGAACTGCTTATTAATTCTGGACACTGCATGTTGATGTTGAATCAACTGATGCCAGCAGAAAGCTATTTTGATTTGTGAACACACTGCCTTATTTAAAGGGTCCTGATTGCTTATATTTTAAGACATTCGTTAAAAAGAAATCAGGAAACACTTTTGAAATAACAGCATAAGGAACTTCACTGTCTCTGCTCAATAAAACACCTGTAACTAGAAGTTTTAAGTTTATGTGGAAATTGTCATAAAAGCATACATCCAACAAAAACATTTTTTCAAGAAAATCTTCTAATCTTGGAATAGGGAGTCTGTGGCATTTGAGCCATGACCCCATTCCCTCTCTCCAGTTCCCAATCCCAGACTACAGTTTCTCCTCTGGAAGAGTAGGTTACTAGCATGCCTCATTCCCTCAAGCTCTGTGTTGCAGAAGCCCTTTTGCAAGCAAGAGTAGCCAAGAGGTTTGGCGCTCCTTCCTCCATCTAGTCCCCACTTACGGAACAGAAACTCTAACCCAGAAATAGCAGACTGAGAATCCTGGGCCTCAGTTGCTTTTGCCCCACTTACTCAGAGGATGAAGGCTCTTTACTCGTACGTAGGGTGAAGGTTCCATGCAAGGAGATGCACTTGGAGGAGACCAGGAGTTATATCACCCCCTTTCCCCCTTGTAGACTGTGGGTTTAACTCCTAGAAGAGCAGGCCATTGTCCCCATCCCTAGCTCTGGAGCAGCAGAACAGAGGTTCTGTCCAGTGGAAGTGGCAAGTCATAAAAACAGCTCCGGGCTGGGCGCGGTGGCTCACACCTGTAATCCCAACACTTTGGGAGGCCAAGGTGGGTGGATCACAAGGTCAAGAGATTGAGACCATCCTGGCTAACTTGGTGAAATCCCATCTCTACTAAAAATATAAAAAATTAGCCGGGCATGGCAGTGCGTGCCTATAGTCCCAGCTACTCCAGAGGCTGAGGCAGGAGAATAGCTTGAACCTGGGAGGCAGAGGTTGCAGTCAGCCAAGATCACGCCATGGCACTCCAGCCTGGTGACAGAGCAAGACGGTCTAAAAAAAGGAAAAAAACAGCTCCGTAACACTCCATAAAGGGATTGACTAGAATAGAATGAGGGAAGATGTTGAATTGTAAGGGTGCCACCAAATACGTTGGATCTTGGGAGGGGAGAAATCAAGAGCGGGATAGCTCCCTGATGGCAACAAGCAAAAGGGAATGCTAACAAGCTGAACAGAAAGAGCCTGGTATGGTGGCTCATACCTGTAATCCCAGCACTTCGGGAGGCCAAGGCGGGCAGATCACTTGAGGTCAGGAGTTCAAGACCAGCCTGGCCAACATGCTGAAACCCCGCTCTACTAAAAATTTAAAAATTAGCCAGGCGTGGTGGCACGTGCTTGTCATTCCAGCTGCAGGAGGCTGAGGCATGGGAATTGCTTAAACCCAGGAGGCAGAGGTTGTAGTGAGCCAAGATCACATCACTCCACCCCAGCCTGGGTAACGGAGTGAGACCCTGTCTCAAAAAAATAGAGGCAGCTGTTATTAGTCCTAGGGTTAGAACAAACCCAAGGATACTCTACAGGGGCCTGAATTCAACTGTATTAAACTGTGCTGTGACTTGTGCCCCAGAGCGTTGTCAGAAACAATAGAGTGGCCAGGTGTGGTGGCTTATGCCTGTAATACCAGCACTTTGGGACGCGGAGTCGGGAGGACCACTAGAAGCCAGGAGTACAAGACCAGCCTGGGCAACATAGTGAGACCCTATCTCTATTAAAAATGAAAAAAAAAAAAAATAGAGTGGTTAGCTAGTAAATTAGTGGGTGCTAATAGTAGGATGTGGTAACAAAAGAGGTTCTAACTAACTAGAACCTTTCCCAAAAGATCAGGAAAAGGTAAAAGAGAGCCCTATCAAAACCACTGTCCTTGGGGCTAGAGGGAGTAGTCATGGTGACTGCACACGCCCAGGCTGTACTCTGAGGGGGAACATCAGAGCTTGTATACTTCAGGATAAGTGGACTTACCCAGCCAAGAAACTAAACAAGAAGAAATGTGCTGGAGGGTAGGGGGTAGGGGTTGGAGGGAAATTAGTAGCCCGAGCTGCTATGACACAGTATCTAAAATATCCAGTCCTCAACAACAAATTCCAACACATGCAGAAGAACAGGAAACTAATCCATACAAGGAGCGAAAAAGCAATCAGAAGAAACTGAGAGGGTCAACAGGTTGGAACCAGATAAAAACTTCGAAGTATTATTGTAAGTGTGTTCCAAAAAAACTAAAGGAAACTGCTGGAGGTAAAGGAAAGTATGCTTACAATATTCCATCAGAGAATATCAAAAAAGGAATTTTAAAGGGCCAAATAGAAATTCTAGAGTTTAAAAGTGAAGTAACTGTCATGAAAACTTCATTAGAGGAGCTCCACGGTAGATGGTGTTCACAGTAGAAAGAATCAGCAAATTATTGGAAGAAATGATGCCTGAAAATCCAATATGTGATGAACACATATCTAAGAAGATCAACAAATTTTAAGATAACATAGATCCATACCAAAACTATAGTAAAAACAATGAAAGAAAAAAAATCTTGAAAACAGATAAAAACTACTCATTGTATATAAGAAAACCCATTGGCGCAATGCTGTGGCTCACTCCTGTAATCCCAGCACTTTGGGAGCTTGAGGCAGGAGTGCTTGAGGCCAAGAGTTCAAAACCAGCCTGAGCAATATAGTGAGACCCCCCCCATCTCTATAAAAAAAAATGTTTTTAATTAGCCAGGTGTGGTAGCATGTACCTCATAACTACTGGAGAGGCTGAGGCAGGAGGATCTCTTGAGCCCCGGAGTTTGAGGCTACAGTAAGCTGTGACTGCACCGCTATACTCCAGCATGGGTAACAGAACAAGACCTTGTCTCTTTTTTTTTTTTTTTTTTTCAATGTTTTTAAGTTTAAAAAAAAAAAAAAGGAAAACTTAAATAAACGCAAAGCTTTATTTTATGAGTCAGAGGACTTGATATTAAGTCTTAAGATTGTAATACTGCCCCTGCCAAGTTAATCTGCAGATTCAACAAATTCAAAAAAAACAAAAACCCCCACTCCTGGATACCTTTTTGCAAAAATTGACAAGTTGATCTTCAAATTTATGTGGACCCAGTGTAGCCAAAATAATCTTGAGAAATAACATATTTGGAGTACTCACACACTCTGATGTCAAAACTTAGGGCAAAACTACACTTATAAGACAGGCATAAAGATAAGCAAAATAGAATTAAAAGTCCAGAAACAAACCCTTGTGTTATGTAGTCAACTGATGTTTGGCAAAAGTGCCAAGACAATTCAAATGGGAAAGAATAGTCTATTCAACAAATGGTGTTGGGACAAGTAAATATTGACCACTCCTTTATGTGATATACAAAACTTAAACTTGAAATGTATCAAACACCTAAGTATAAGAATTAAAACTATAAAACTCTTAGAGGAAAATCTAAGTAAATCTTTACAACTTTGGGTTACACAAAAGCTTCTGGATGTGACATCAAAAGCACAAGTCACAAAAGAAAAAGCAGATGAACATCAAATATAAAAACACTTGCTGCAATTGATACCATCAGATTAGAATAGCAGCTCAGAATTGGAAAAATATTTGCAAATCATGTATCTGATAAAATGTATCCAGAATGTGTAGGGAAGTCTTTCAACCCAATAAGAAGAATACAAATACCCAATTTTAAAAATGAGTAAAGGGGCTCGGCGGGGCGGCTCACACCTGTAATCCCAGCACTTTGGGAGGCCGAGGCGGGCGGATCACAAGGTCAGGAGATCGAGACCATCCTGGCTAACAAGGTGAAACCCCGTCTCTACTAAAAACACAAAAAATTAGCCGGGCGTGGTGGCGGCGCCTGTAGTCCCAGCTACTCAGGAGGCTGATGCAGGAGAATGGTGTGAGCCCGGGAGGCGGGGCTTGCAGTGAGCTGAGATGGTGCCACTGCATGGGCAGCAGAGCGAGACTCCGTCTCAAAATAAGTAAAGGATCTGTACATCTTCCCAAAGGAAATGGACAATTGGCCAATAGGTACATGAAAAGATGCTCAAATCGTTAACCATCAGGGAAATGTAAATACAGACCACAATGACATCCCACTTTGTACCAGCTGAGATGATGATAATAAAAAAGGCAGACATTAAGTGTTGACAAGGATGTGTAAAAACTGGAACCCTCATGTATTGTTTTAGGTTTGTAAAGTGCTTCAACCACTTTATAAAAGATTTTGGAAGTCTCAAAAAGTCCTATATAATTACTACACAGCCCAATAATTTCACTCTTTTTCTGTTTTCCTTTTTTTTCTTTCTTTTTTTTTTTTTTTTGAGATGGACTTTTGCTCTGTTGCCCAGGTGGGAGTACAATGGCATGATCTCACTCACTGCAACCTTCGCCTCCCAGGTTCAAGCAATTCTCCTGCCTCAGCCTCCCAGGTAACTGAGATTACAGTTGTGTACCACCACACCCAGCTAATTTTTATATTTTTAGTAGAGATGGGGTTTCACCATGTTGGCCAGGCTGACCTGGCCAAACTCCTGACCTCAAGTGATCTGCCCACCTTAGCCTCCCAGAGTGCTGGGATTACAGGCGTGAGCCACTGCGGCCAACTTAATTCCACTCTTAAGTGTATGTTCAAGAGAACTGAAAATGCATGTTCACATAAAAACTTGTACATGAATGTTTATAGCAGCATTATTTTTAACTAAAAATGGAAGCAGACTAAATGTCAATACATAAATATGGCATACCTATACAATGGAATGTTATTTAGCAGTGAAAAGGAGGGTTACATCAGTGGCACATCAGTAGGTCGGTGCAAAAGTAATTGTCATTACTTTTGACCACATATTGTTTATTGATTGATGTCTCACATCTCCCTAAAATGTATAAAACTAAGCTGTGCCCTGACCGCCCTGGGCACATGTCAGGACTTCCTGAGGCTGTGTCACGGACACACATCCTCAACTTTGGCAAAGTAATTGCAGTTACTTTTGCACCAACCTAATACATGCTATAACATGAATAAACCTTAAAACATGCTAAAGGAAAGCCAGTTTCTTTCCAGAAAAGGCAGATCTATATAAACAGAAAATAGATTGGTGGTTGCATAGGATGAATATTTTTGGGGGATGGGGAATGGCCAGTCTTGGCTATGGGATTCTTTTTGGGATGATGAAAATATTCTAAAATTGATTTGGTGATGGTTGCTTAACTCTGTGCATATACTAAAAATAATGGAATTCTACGCTTTAAAAGGATGAATTGTATGATATATGAAATAGATCTCAATAAAGTAAAGTAACAAACTGTGAAGGAGAAATAAAAATAAGTCAAATAAGACAACAGGACAGTATGAAAAAGAGTACTGACAGAGTTCAGGAAAGAATTTTTAAAATTTTAGAAATTCATGAATGAAGACTAAAAAGTAAGCAACACAGGAGAAAATAGACACAACCAAGAGAGATTAAAGGGTTAAATGCAGGGCTTAGTGTGGTGGCTCACGCCAGTAATTCCTGGAACTTTGGGAAGTCAAGACAGGCAGATCACTTGAGGCCAGGAGTTCAAGACCAGCCTGGCCAACGTGACAAAACCCTGTCTCTACTAAAAATAAAAAAATTATCTGCGCATGGTGATGTGCATCTATAATCCCAGCTACTCAAGTGGCTGAGGCATTAGAATCACTTGAACCTAGGAGGCGGAGGTTGCAGTGAGCTGAGATCATGCCACTGCACTCCAGCGTGGGCGACAGAGTGTGATCCTATCTCAAAAAGTAAATAATAATAATAATAAAGTGTTAAATATAGAACCTAAGCAAAGAAGATTCATCATAGCAGGAGTCCCTGTAGGAGAATACCAAAACAACTGAAGAGAAAATACTGTGAACCCAGAGAATCTGAGACAGGTCTCAGTGAATTTAGAAAGTTTATTTTGCCAAGGTTGAGGACGTGCCCGTGACACAGCCTCAGGAAGTCCTGACGACACATGCCCAAGATGTTTGGGGCACAGCTTGATTTTCTACATTGTAGGGAGATGTGACATCAATCAGTATATGTAAGAAGTATATTAACTCCATCCAGAAAGGTGGAGACAACTCAAAGCAAAGCCCTGCCCCACAAGCCTCCCAGGGGCTTCCAGGCCATAGGTAGGTGAAAGACAGATGGTTGCATTCTTTTGAGTTTCTGATAAGTCTTTCCAAAGGAGGTAGTCAGAATATACGTTGTCTCTGTGAGGAGAGGGATGACCTTAAATAGAATGGGAGGCTGATTTGCCCTGAGCGGTTCCCAGCTTAAAGAGGCCCAAATTATTTTCCTTTCACATTTCCCCCTTTTTCTTTTTAAAAATCTTTTGCAGAAGGCATTTTATAAGAAAATGAGTCTCTGGGCCAGGCACAGTGCCTCACGCCTATAATCCTAGCACTTCGGGAGGCCGAGACGGGTGGATCACGAGGTCATGAGTTCAAGACCAGCCTGACCAACATGGTGAAACCCTGTCTCTACTAAAAATACAAAAAAAAAAAATTAGCCAGACATGGTGGTGGGTGCCTGTAATCTCAGCTACTCCGGAGGCTGAAGCAGGAGAATTGCTTGAACCCAGGAGGTGGAGGTTCCAGTGAGCCGAGATCGCGCCACTGCACTCCAGCCTGGGCAACAGTGCAAGACTCTGTCTCAAAAAAAAAAAAGAGAAAACAAGTCTCTGGTCTCAGGTTTCATCTGATCTCTCATGGGTAGGATGGTATATTCCAAGATGGGTAGATCTCAAAAGCTCATTTTTAGCAGGTTATGAAGTCTCATGTCCCATTAAGAGAAAATAGGGGGAGGAAGGGAGAAAAACAACAAACAAAAGAACATTCCTGGAAAAATCAATACAGGCCACATTACTCTGAAGTCCATACATCAGTAGGCAGATATGAAAGTAGCTTATGTATGTACATAGGTTGCTGTTATTTTCTTCTGAAGTTTTAAGTTGTCTGGCTTCAGTTTGCAGGGTTTTAAGAAAGCACAGCTTAGTTTTCAGTGAATCCAAATTAGGAAAAAATGAGAAAAGAAAGAAGGAAAAAAAAATTGAAAACATTATTTTGAAGACTTGTAGCCAAGAAAAATTAGAATTCAGTCCAAACTGTAGAAAATAATGAAAATTGAAAAAAAACATTAGGCAAGACTAGAATTTAACAGGTTTACTATAGTTTTGAAATATAATTGTTTTTCTTGCTCCAGTTTCCCATTTTTACTAAAGACAAATCATGGAGGACTGGTTCGCTTTATTATACTTGGCCTAATTATTTGTATACAGTGCAGCAAGAATAATTATTTTTTACATAGGCTTTTTAATTGACTTTGACAGAACTTTGTTCCATAGGAGGAATCTCAGATAAGACTTTTTTAAAGCAGAGCCCAGCTATGGATTTGTGCCATCAAATACCTATGAGTTGGGTGAATTTCCTCTCCTCTTGAGGTTCTAAGTTAAACCTGGAGCTTCTGTGCCTATCAGAAAGTGACATTCTTTGATTACACAGGTCAGAAACTCTGCACAGGGGCTGTATACACAAAATATGAGGCCAGTTTTTTTAAGGGCTTTATTGGTTACGTAAGTCAAGTTTGATTCCTTAAAGGAAAGCACACCATTCCAGTCAAAGACTTGGTAAAATAACTAATTTCTCCAATTGCATCCTGTTACAAATGAAAACAGATTCTTACTGCACTTATGCAAATAACTATTTTGCCATAAGTTGAGAAAACTCACAAATGGTTTCCAAATTCTGGAGAAATCAGGTAGAGGGAAACAAATATGCTCCAGATTTTGTTAATAGGAATATACGAAATTTTAAAAAGCTGTCACTAGCTCAAAAGAAAAGATTTAAGACTCTGAAAAACAAAACAAAGGATGAGCAAACATTTTAAGCAAAAGTTAAAAAGATTGTTTTAGTTCATGCAGTTAATTCCTGTTCTGCTTGATACTCATGAACATTTTACCTCTCCATGAGTCCTCAAGTTTTCCTCTATTCTGATGTCACAATCTCCAAAGTTATCAGAAACCTGCATTTAAGAGCACCTGTTGGAGTTTTATTGCTGATTATTAAACCACCTTCTAAAGAGGACCAAAACAAGACAATTGTCCATGGATGAAAAAAAAAGTTTTAAGGCAGCCATAGTCAAAAGACACAATTGACAAATTTGTTACCTCTCTGGCACACAATAATTTTAATGTAACAATTATGATTATTAGTGGTAATATACACTAAGTTATATCAGAATTACAGGAGTTTCCCATAATTTTGGAACACATACCAATCACATACTTATACAAATACAGCCCAAATAAAACCAAACACCATTTCGTATTTGACAATGCTTCCTGTATAATTTTTATACCATATAAGCAAATTATGTCATTTTTAGACTTTAGGAAACCTAATATCTTTTTTTTTTTTTTTTTTTTTTGAGGCGGAGTCTCGCTCTGTCGCCCGGACTGGAGTGCAGTGGCCGGATCTCAGCTCACTGCAAGCTCCGCCTCCCGGGTTTACGCCATTCTCCTGCCTCAGCCTCCCGAGTAGCTGGGACTACAGGCCCCCGCCACCTCACCCGGCTAGTTTTTGTATTTTTAGTAGAGACGGGGTTTCACCATGTTAGCCAGGATGGTCTCAATCTCCTGACCTCGTGATCCGCCCGTCTCGGCCTCCCAAAGTGCTGGGATTACAGGTTTGAGCCACCGCGCCCGGCCAGGAAACCTAATATCTTAAAGGATTAATGGGGTTAAAATATATATAATTTATAATTTGATTTTGGAAAATTTGTCAAACATAAAAGGTTTAAAACACTTGATATTACAAAATAGAATTGCAGGTCATTGTAAAGTCATTTATTTAACTAAAGTGATAATTCAAGGATTTCAAAAGAAGCAAAAGCCTTCATTATTTGAGAGAGGGTCAGACTTATAAAAACAGCATGAAACCAATTACATTTGTTTTTTAAAATTTTGTGAACAATCTATAAAATTTAATCTTGATTGTAAAATGTAATTTCCATAAGCCTTCTATAGCCTTTATTAAAGTGTTGGATAAAGCTTCAAGAAAACCTTATTAATCTGACATGGATCCATGTACTGGTTTTGCATCCATGTGCCTTTGACATTAATGATTGATTTACAGAGAAACTGAACTTTATCTTTCAAAATTGCCCCTTACAATCTTATGCACCCACCTCTTTCACAATAGTGCCTGGGCCTTAAGGAGTTGAATAGCTTTCATTTCTGGCCCTGTGTCGTGGGAATGCAGTTTATTTTGATTGGTATCTTCTGCGGGGGCCTGAAGATAAGGCTTTAATTGCTGTCAGTGTTTAAGATTTAGCAGGAATTGGTGTCCTTTTTAGACTTGAGTTAAAGCCCTGTAACTCAATGTTACAAGGACTTTCAAAACACATACAGGAAGATACATGGATGTAATAACCTTAATTTAAAAAATTTTTATCTCAGTTTTTTTCCCCTAAGCAAACCCAAATTTAACAATTAATATGACAACTTGATTATATAAACTTTTTTAATATATAAATCCTTTTATTGTGATTTACACCAACTGTTATGACATGCTTGGACTTTCTGGTTTATCCTGAACATCCTTCCTTTTTTTGGGTTTTTTTTTTTGTTTGTTTTTTTGAGACAGAGTCTCGCTCTGTAGCCCAGGCTGGAGTGCAGTGGCATGATCTCGGCTCACTGCAACCTCTGCCTCCCAGTTCTCGGTTCAAGCAATTCTCCTCCCTTAGCCTCCCAAGTAGATGGGATTACAGGCACAAACCACCACACCCGGCTAGTTTTTGTATTTTTAGTAGAGATGGGGTTTCACCATGTTGGCCAGGCTGGTCTCGAACTCAGATGATCTGCTCACCTCGGCCTCCCAAAGTGATGGGATTACAGGCATGGGCCACCACACCCAGCCTTGATTGGCAGTTTTTATCATTAATTACACCATTATTTTTTTCTGATCATGAAAGCAATAAGGCATACAAAGTCAATAAGGAAATATGAAATATGAAAAATAAGAATGTTCTCTAGTCTCATCTCTCACAGATAACTTCTTTCAAGATTTGATGCATTTTCTCCCAAATTTTTGTTTTCTAGACATACACTAACATTTGTCTTTGTTAAATGGGGTCACTGAATACATTCTATTTTACACCTTGTTTTTTTTCCCCATTTACCTGTACAGCCTGCACATTTTCTTATGCCATCATGCTGGTGCTGCCTCTCTCTTTAATTAATGCAAAGTGTTCTATTGTGCAGATGGTACACGTGAAACAAAATTTCTTTTTTTTCTTTTGAGACAGAGTTGCTCTGTAGCCCAGGCTGGAGTGCAGCCGTGCGATCTCAGCTCACTGCAACCTCTGCCTCCCGGGTTTAAGTGATTCTTCTGCCTCAGCCTCCTGAGCAGCTGGGATTACAGTCATGTGCCACCATACCCAGGTAATTTTTTGTATTTTTAGTACAGATGGAGTTTCACCATGTTGGCCAGGTTGGTCTCAAACTCCTGACCTCAGGTGATCCGCCTGCCTCAGCCTCCCAAAGTGCTGGGATTACAGGTGTGAGCCACCACACCTGGCAAACATATTTCTTAATCAGGCAAAGGTGAAAGAGGAAAGCCTCTGGACTTCTGTTTCTTTTCAACATGCCTCAAAGCCCTTATTTTAAGAAATACCCTGTTTCTTAGTAGAGACGGGGTTTCACCGTGTTAGCCAGGATGGTCTTGATCTCCTGACCTCGTGATCCGCCTGTCTCGGCCTCCCAAAGTGCTGGGATTACAGGCTTGAGCCACCGTGCCCGGCCAATTTTTGGGTTTTTTTTTTTTTTTTTTGAGACGGAGTCCCGCTCTGAGGCCCAGGCTGGAGTGCAGTGGCCGGATCTCAGCTCACTGCAAGCTCCGCCTCCTGGGTTTACGCCATTCTCCTGCCTCAGCCTCCCGAGTAGCTGGGACTACAGGCGCCCGCCACCTCGCCCGGTTAGTTTTTTTGTATTTTTTAGTAGAGACGGGGTTTCACCGTGTTAGCCAGGATGGTCTCGATCTGCTGACCTCGTGATCCGCCCGTCTCGGCCTCCCAAAGTGCTGGGGTTACAGGCTGGAGCCACCGCGCCCGGCCCTTTTGGGTTTTTTTTAACCTCTTCCACAAAGCAAGAGGAAGTCAGATCTCTAAATGAGATCTTAGTGTATAAACATGAAAAATCTTCATCAAAGTACTGGGTTGTGTGGGTTCAAAATATGTAAAGCACATATTACAGATTATGAAATAGCCTTAAGAACTGTCTTCAGTTTTTAATTGTATGATAAAAACATATTACTGAATACAGCATTCCCACTGAGAAGGCCAAGGCTGGGAATGAAATTTCTCCAGTACTTCCCATTTCAAAGTGTCTTGTTCCAACTAAAAAAAAAAAAATTTTTTTTTTTTTTTTTTTTTTTTTTTGAGACAAAGTCTTGCTCTGTCGCCCAGGCTGGAGTGCAGTGGTGCGATCTCGGCTCACTGCAACCTCCGCCTCCCGGGTTTGAGCAATTCTCCTGCCTCAGCCTCCCCAGTAGCTGGGAGTACAAGTGTGTACCACCATGCCCGGCTAATTTTTCATATTTTTAGTAGAGACGGGGTTTCACCATATTTGCCAGGCTGGTCTTGAACTCCTGACCTCAAGTGATCCACCCACCTAAGCCTCCCAAAGTGCCAAGTAAAATATTTTATTGGGAAAATGTCCACAGAATAAGGGGTGTAAGCTTGGTCAGCGGGGAGTGGTTGAAGAGGTGAGAGGGAACCAGGGCTCTTCCTGCTATTTCTTTGCTAGTGCTGACCCCTTTAGGGGCTTCCCTTCCCTTAGAGATGACTGCCAGGGTCTTGCATCCCTACTTTCTGCCCCTTCTCTGAGGGGCCTGAGCCCCCTCAGCCTCCCAGGTTCATTCAAACAAGTTACGGCCTTCATAGAACTGTCTGATTAAATGTATGTTGTTGTTTATCCTTTTTTATTATACATTCTATAAATGCTTAACTCTTTTCATGTATTTTTGAACCAACTGACAAATAATTTTGAGCTTGTCATTAGCATCCTTGTGCTAATGTAATAAAACTTTAAGTTTTGTTACTTAAAACTATGGTTTTCTAAGTTTTAAACTGCATAGCAACAATAAGGATCTGATCATAAAGACAAAAATAAGGCTGGGCATGGTGGCTCGTGCCTGTAATCCCAGGGCATTGGAAAGCCAAGGATAGAGAATGGCTTGAGGTCAGGAGTTCAAGATCAGCCTGAGGGCTAGGTGTGGTGGTTCATGCCTGTAATCTCAGCTTTGGGAGGTCAAAGCCGAGGATCACTTGAGCCCAGGAGTTGGAGACCAGCCTGGGCGACATAATAAGACCCCTTCCCCACCACCTTCTCTACAAAATATTTAAAAATTAACCGGGTATGGTGGCACGCACTTGTAATCCTAGTTAGTTGAGAGGCTGAGGTGGGAGGATCACTTGAGCCCTGGAGTTTGAGGTTGCAGAGAGCTGTGATCACACCACTGCAAACCAGTCTAGGGGACAGAGAGAGACCCTGCCTCAAAACAAAGGAGGTTGGGGGGACCAGCCTGGGCTGCAGAGGAAGACCCCCATCTCTACAAAAGATAAAAAAATTATCCTGTGTCAGAAGACCAGTTGAAAAACAAGTAAAATTTAAACATTAGCTCAGTGTGGTGGCACCCACCTGTAGTCCCAGCTAGTGGGGAGACCAAGATGGGAGGTTCACTGGAGCCCAGGAGTTTGAGGTTACAGTGCACTGTGATTGTACCACTGCACTCCAGCCTGAACAACAGAGGGAGAGCCTGTCTCTTAAAAAAAGAAAAGAAAAAAAAAAAAAGACACAAATAAAACTACAGCAGGGTGAATCTCATAAGTAAAGGGGAAAATTCTGATCAAGAAGACTGGAAACAGCTGGGACCAGCCTTTGCGTCTCAGGAAGGAGCTGAGAAAAGATTTTGGCAAACGATGGCCAAGAGGCAGACCCCTCCTGCAGTGAGTGCTTCATCAACTTGACTGTGTTGCCCACTGCTGCTCTAAAAACTACCACAATGTTGGTGGCTTAAAAGAATCTAAGTTTGTTTTTTTAAATTTACTTATTTTTAGAGACAAGAGTCCCTCGCTCCTGGCCCCTTCCCTCTGTTTTCAGAGGCAGCCATAGCTGGTTCCGTCTCTGTGACACTGACTCTTCTGCCTCCATCTTCCACATTTAAGAGCCCACCTTGATAATTCAGGATATCCTATCTCTTTTCAGGTCAGGTGATGAGGAACCTTAATTCCATCTACTATCTGCAGTCTCCTCTGCCATGTAACTTAACGTGTACATGGGTTCCAGGGAGTAGGCTGGGCCTTCTTCCAAAGGTCATCATTTTGCCTACCCTACCTGGGGATCTTCAAAAAGTACGGCTGCCTGGGCTCCGCCCCAAGAGATTTTGATGTAATTGGCCTGGAGTGTGGCCTCGGCATCAAGATGCTGTTATGCTCCCCAAGTGATTCGAATGAGCAACCATTGAAAACCACTGCTCTGGCCTGGCATGGTGTCTCATGCCTGTAATCCCAGCACCTTGCGAGGCCAAGGATCCAGCTACTTGGGAGGCTGAGGCACGAGGATTACCCGAGCCCAGGAGTTGGAGGCTGCAGTGAGCTGCTGTGATGGGGCCACTGCATTCCAACCTGGACAACAGAGTGAGACTCTTGACTCAAAAAAAGAAAACTACAAAATCTTCTGCTCCAAGGAGATCATACATTCTATTTCTACACATGTACCTGGCACTGCTATAGATGTGTTTATTCTGTAGGTGCCATTTAACCTTCCCAATGACCTATTTATTTTTAGTTAACAACTAACATTTACATGCCAGGCACTGTGATGAGTTAGTTGTACTGCTGTTGTGATGATCTTTCACAAATATTTTATCTTGAGTAATCATAACAACAACCCTATGGAGTAGGTATTGTTTTTATTCCCATTTTACAGATGACGAAACTGACTCAGAAATTGGCCTGAGGAGGCCGGGCGCGGTGGATCACACCTGTAATCCAAGCACTTTGGGAGGCTGAGACAGGTGGATCACTTGAGGTCAGGAGTTCAAGACCAGCTTGACCAACATGGCGAAACCCCGTCTCTACTAAAATTCAAAAATTAGCTGGGTATGGTGGCGCATGCCTGTAATCTCGCTACTTGGGAGGCTGAGGCAAGAGAATCACTTGAACCTGAGAGGTGGAAGTTGCAGTGAGCCGAGATTGTGCCACTGCACTTCAGCCTGAGCAATAGAGTGAGACTCTGTCTCAAAAAAAAAAAAAAAAGAAAAAAGAAAAAAGAAATGTGCCTGAGGCCATGAAGGTAAACCATGTTGGCCAGACTGGTCTCCAACTCACGTCGATCCACCCGCCTCAGCCTCCCCAAGTGCTGGGATTATAGACGTGAGTCACTGCGCCCAGCCCCTGGGTTTTTCTCTTTTTTTCTTTTCTTTTCTTTTTTTTTTTCCTTTCTTTCTGTTTTTTTTTTTTTTTTATTGAAACAAAGTCTCACTCTGTCTGCCAGGCTGGAGTGCAGTGGCCCAAAATTATGGAATTATCTCACCGTTATAAGCCTGTGAGAATGTCTCATTAGATTATTCTTTAATTTTTAAAATTGTTTCAATTATTATTATTTTTTTTGAGACAGGATCTCACTGTCACCCAGGCTGGAATGAAGTGACGTGATCTCGGCTCAGTGCACCCTCAACCTGCCTGAGCTCAGGTGATCCTCCTGCCTCCGCCTCTGAGTAGCTGGGATTACAGCCGTGTGCCACCATGCCCGGCTAATTTTTGTATTTTTAGTAAAGACAGGGTTTCGCCGTGTTGGCCAGGCTGGTCTCAAACTCCAGGGCTCAAGTAATCTGCCTGCCTCAGCCTCCCAAAGTGCTGGGAACCACCAGCACCAGGCCTATTTTTAAATTATTTTTAATTTTTTATTATTTTTACTTTTTACTTCTTTAAATTTTTGGTTTTTTAATTTTTAAAATGTTTATTTTATTTCATTTTTTAAATGTTTAAAGTTTTAAATTTGTTAAAGGCCTTTCCAGTAGCATCACGTCATACTCATCCTCCTCTTGCTATTCTAATCTTCTCCCTCCCCACACACACACACACACACACACACACACACACACACACGCACAGCAACACTCCAGCCCATTGCCTCACAGATTGCTAGGCACCAACAGGCCTACAATTAAAATAGTAATAGCAATGCAGTCACCAATATAAAATAATATAAATTATTCTGCCACTAAGATCATGTTTTCTTGAGAAAAATGTAACTTTTTAGAATAAAAACATAAGCAGCAACATGAAGGCTCATTTTAAGCTGTTACGTTGTATAGACGTGCACTTTCACATGGCCTGTGAAAATATGTATTTGCTGAATTTGGATTGTGATCAATCATTCCCAGCCCAGAAGACCTCTGAAAGTCTGACCATTCTCTTCCCTCTGCGCAGGCACAGCTTTTCCCTGCAGAGAGACTGTGAGCTGGAACGGAGCTCCTTCTCTCAGCGCGGCCTCTGTGCCTGCTTTTCCCATTTGGGTTTTTGAGCGTTCAGAACTCCAGGAAGGATCTTCCTATGCTGGAGATTTCCCTGCGAATGTTTCATTCTGCACAAAGAACAAATCAGAGAGACCTTGGCCTCTCTGTTCCGTCTGTGGACTCCAGAGGCTTCTCTGTCTTTTTATTCTGTTAGCCGAGACTGTTAGACATGTGGGCCTTAGTTCTTTCACAGGTAGCAGAGAAAATAAGACTGTTATAGAACCAATACTTATGGTGTATGGGTTCATGGAGCATTGGCAAGACAGGCCAGGGATTTACCATCTGGCACAATACAAACACCTTAGTCTTGGCTTTCAGTTAACAAATGCGACATCGCATTTGGCCCTATTACAGCTACAGTTAAGTGCACACACATTTCTTTTCTCCCATTATTCGATTTGCACATGCTCACAAATCCAAAAGTAACGATATACTTGCATTAAAAGGAATCTAAGTTTTGAAACATATTGTAATGAACAGGAAAAATTATTCTATCATCTACGTATCTTTTCAAACGTGGGTTTTCCTGGCAAGGTCCTTAAGTTTCGCCTGAGTCCAATATTTCTTATGCAGCAGAGACACAATCCTTGCCAACTGATCACCATACACTGGATTTTCATCCTACATAAGCCCGAGTGTAAGATCCACGCCTCTGCTTCACACTCACCTGTCTTCGGTCAGTGCTCCTCCTTAGAGGTGGTGAGCCCACAGCGATTCATATAGAGTCCTGTTCTCCTTTAAAAGTGTTGATCTCATCCTCTTTTGGAGAGATTTATGACATCTCATAAATTATAATAGTAATCATAATAATTAGAAATACTTTGAACTTATAGAGGGCCTTTTATTCAAGAATGTCCTGGTAGGCCGGGCGCAGTGGCTCACGCCTATAATCCCAGCACTTCGGGAGGCCGAGACGGGCGGATCACGAGGTCAGGAGATCGAGACCATCCTGGGCTAACACGGTGAAAGCCCGTCTCTACTTAAAATACAAAAAAAAAAATTAGCCGGGCGTAGTGGCAGGCACCTGTAGTCCCAGCTACTTGGGAGGCTGAGGCAGGAGAATGGCGTGAACCCGGGAGGCAGAGCTTGCAGTGAGCCGAGATTGTGCCACTGCACTCCAGCCTGGGCAACTGAGCAAGACTCCATCTTAAAAAAAAAAAAAAAAAAAATAACCAATGTCCTGGCATTTTGCAAACATTAACCAATTCGTTTCTTGCCATACCTCAGAAGGCAGATCCTAGTTGTAGTTTAACTTTGACACATTCAGATCCAACACTTGTTTTTATTCACATCAGTTGCTGGGAATGTGGGTTAGGTAAGAAAGCAAGGAAGGGAGAGAGAGAGAGAAAGAGAGAGAGTGAGAAGGGATGAAGGGAGAAGGAAGGGAGGAAGGGAAGGAAGAAGGAATAGCATGATGCTATTTTATAAACACCCAGGACCTACATCGTGTTCCAAATGTCTACGTTGATAAATACTTTGAGAGGGTTCATATGAAGTTTCCAGGACAGATTCTTTCCCAAGTTGTGGAAAGGGTGCATTTCATGACTGAAAGAGGGAGCCGCCTCTCAACTGAACAGCTCAACTGAACAGCTTGAATTTCCCCAAACACAGCACCATTGTTTGCACTAGGCCTTCCTACAGGCTCTTTCCTTTTTATCTAACCCCTCAGGGACAGGGGCTGTCTCTCATTTGTCTTTATAATACCAGCATGCAACACTCTGCCTGACACATATTAGACACTCAATAAAAAACATGGAATCGATGGCTAGCTTATCGGCTGAATGGTATATAGTCTGACTCTTCTGCATCCTCTGCCTTAGCTCCTTCCCCACACCACACCACAAACACAAGCTCCATGAGAACTGTGAATCTGGCTACTTCATTTATAAGACTGAGTCTTCAGTGCCCAGATAACAGCCTGGCACATTGTAAGTGTTTAGTAAATCTCTGTTGAATCAGTCAATGAATGAAGAATTCCTACAACCTCACCCAGCAAGATTTGGACTGGGTTTCCAATGCTGGGCCACAGGTTAGACGTGTGTTCCTTGTGCTTCAAGCAACATGTGGATATTTCTACCATAGCACCTACAGCACTTGGGTCTATTGTTGTCTTGAGAACAAAAACAAAGGCTTTCTTTCCCCCGTATTCCTTATGGCACATAAGGGGTATTCAATACATGTTTATGGATTGAGTAAATGAATGATTTAAAGCATATTGATGACTTTTTGGAAGTCACTGACTCTGCATCCTCAGTGCAGACATGGAGGGTTAAGATTCTGTTGTTCTGGCCGGGCGCGGTGGCTCAAGCCTGTAATCCCAGCACTTTGGGAGGCTGAGATGGGTGGATCACGAGGTTAGGAGATAGAGACCATCCTGGCTAACCCAGTGAAATCCGGTCTCTACTAAAAAATACAAAAAACTAGCCGGGAGTGGTGGCAAGCACCTGTAGTCCCAGCTACTTGGGAGGCTGAGGCAGGAGAATGGTGTGAACCCGGGAGGCGGAGGTTGCAGGAGCTGAGATCTGGCCACTGCACTCCAGCCTGGGCAACAGAGCAAGACTCCATCTCAAAAAAAAACACAAAAAAGATTCTGTTCTTCTCGGCTGGGTGCAGAGCCTCACGCCTGTAACCCCAGCGCTTTGGGAGGCCGAGGCAGGTGGATCACTCGAGGTCAGGAATATGGACCAGCCTGGCCAACATGGCGAAACCCCATCTCTACTAAAAATACAAAAATTAGGCAGGCATGGTGGCAGGCGCCTGTAATCCCAGCTACTCAGGAGGCTGATGCAGGAGAATCACTTGAACCAGAAGGCAGAGGTTACAGTAAGCCGAGATCATGCCAGTGTATTCCAGCCTGGGCCACAGAGCGAGGCCCATCTAAAAAAATAAATAAATAAAAGATCTTGCTGTTCTCTACCTGTGGCTGAGATAGGGAGATCACAAGGCAGGGCACCGTGAGCAAGGATCCAGATTTGGACACCAGGGAGTTCCTGAACTTTTACTCTGGGAGGGGAGTGTGGTGAGAACACTGGATTCCTCTCTGTTGTTGGCAGAGTTGGGGTAAAAAGAGAACTAATGCACCCATTAAAAACTATATCCTGACCCCCAAAATGCAACTCTTTCATTTGTTTTCCCAGCAAACTCTAGCACATACCAACAATTAAAATGTATCACGGTGTGGGGAAATTTGGGGATGCCCAGCTCCACCTACAAAAGCACGTTGTCATCAGCCCAGAGGGCCGCGTCAGCATCCTGGGAGGTTCTCCTGGGCAGCGGCCAGCATGTTGACTGGCAATGGCTCCAGAGACGATGCCCACCTGCGTCCTCAGGCTTGTTCAGTCCTTGCCAGCCCCTTTATGGATAACCTTCCTGTCAAAGAGCAGGCATACACCCTCAAATACTTACCTCCCAGACAGAGGGAGGATCCCAGACAGCCAGTGTGGGAGTGGAGGAGGTATTGAAAAGAAAGCTAGGTGGGGCATGGTGTTTCAGCCCTGTAATCCCAGTACTTTGGGAGGCTGGGAGGGAGGATTTGCTTGAGGCCAGGAGTTAAGACCAGCCTGGGCAACATAGTGAGACCCTCCATCTCTATAAGAAATGGAAAAAAAAAAAAAAAACGTAGCTGGGCATCATGGCTCACACCTGTAATCCCAGCACTTTGGAAGATTAAGGTGGGCAGATCACTTAAGGTCAGGAGTTTGAGACCAGCCTGGGCAATATGGTGAAACTCCATAGCTACTAAAAATACAAAAATTAGTGGGGCGTGCTGGCCACCTGTAATCCCAGCTGCTCAGGAGGCTGAGGCATGAGAATTGCTTGAACCTGGGTGACAGAGGTTGCAGTGAACTGAGATTGAGATCGCGCCACTGCACTGCAGCTGTGTTGACAAAGCGAGACTCTGTCTTAAAGAAAGAAAGAAAGAAAGAAAGAAAGAAAGAAAAGAGAGAAAGAAAGAAAAAGAAAGAAAGAAAGAAAGGAAAGGAAAGGAAAAAAGAAAAGAAAGAAAGAAAGAAAGAAAGAAAGAAAGAAAGAAAGAAAGAAAGAAAGAAAGAAAGAAAGAAAGAAAGAAAGAAAGAGAAAGAAAGAAAGAAGAAGGCTTGCTGCACCTGGACTTAGATGGGACTACATAGAAACTGCACAAGATATTTCTTGCCACACCCTCAGGGCCAGGTGAGCTGTGACTACCCCACCCCCCATTAGTGTCTCAAATGAATTCAGTCTTCTCTCACCTTTAGTCCAGGTTCTGCCTGGTACTTGTTCCAAGGAGCACAAATTAGTTCCCAAAAGCCTGCAAAATGAATACAGAGCTTCAGAGAAAATTACTTTGCACGCACCAAAAAGAATCATTTCACACATCACAAAACCAGACTTCCTAAAAATCCTCTTCGTTCAGTGGTCTCTTCAACGTTTCAGAGAGTGTCTGCTCCCACCCATCTTATTTCTCCTCTGAAATGTGTCCTAAACATCTTCCTCCTGGCCAGGCGCAGCGACTCACGCCTGTAATCCCAGCACTTTGGGAGGCTGAGGCGGGTGGATCACCTGAGGTCAGGAGTTGGAGACCAGCCTGGCCAACATGGTGAAACCCCGTCTCTACTAAAAATACAAAATATTAGCCGGACGTGGTGGTGTGCACCTGTACTCCAAACTACACAGGAGGCTGAGACAGAATTGCTTGAACCCAGGAGGAAGAGGTTACAGTGAGCCAAGATTGCACCACTGCACTCCAGGTGGGGCGACAGGAGTGAAACTCTATCTCAAATAAATAAATAAATAAAATCTTCCTCCTCATTGCATCTGTCTGCTAACTCTTAACATTTCCTATTACTCCAGTATTGTAATAAATACTATAAGAAAAGTCACTGTTGCATACAGGTTGAAAGTATTGCTTGAGGATATCAGGATCGTTTGCAAATGTCATCTCTTTGAGTTCTCATTAATTCACCTGAATTGACAGCTGATGAAAGTTACTTCCTTGAGAATGGAGGAGCTCAGCTAGAAACCCAAGTCTAGGCTGACTTCAAAGCTTCTCTTCCTGTGGATACTGCCCCTGACTGCATTCAGCTCTTAAGTTCTAGGTAATTCCTTTTAGGCAGGTGCTTCCTGGACTCTTGCTTCTTCAGTCTCCTGTCCCACACTCCAGCGGCCTTCAGTCCCAAGGGGAGCTATTGTGTCTTGTTCCCATAAATTTCTCTGAGAAATGGCTTCTCATGAGTCCTGCCTCTCTGTGATGACTTCCAACTCCTCGCCTGCTGCACCTGGGTCCCCAAGCCTAAGAATCCTAGCAGCTGAGGAGGGCGTCCTCCCTCCAGCCTCCTGGACACTCCGCAGGCACATGACGGTCAGATTTATGTTTTCAAAAGTGTCCCCTGGCTGCTGATTGCATTGGAGGTTAGCCAGAGTGACTCGGGAGACTTCACAGAAGACCAGCTGAGAGACGATAGTTGGACTAGAGTGATGGGGCTATGGCTGGGCTGTGTTCCCACTGAAATCTCATCTCAAATTGTAGCTCCCATAATTCCCTTGTGTTGTGGGAGGGAGGCAGTGGGAGATAATTAAATCATGGAGGTGGTTTCCCTCATACTGTTCTCATGGTGGTGAATAAGTCTCACAAGATCTGATGATTTTATAAGAAGAAACCCCTTTGGCTTGGCTCTCACTCTTGTCTGCTGCCATGTGAGACGTAACTTTCATCTTCTGCCATGATTATGAGGCCTCCCCAGCCACGTGGAACTGAGTCCATTAATCTCTTTCTTTTCTAAATTGCTATGTCTTTTGTATGTCTTATTTGTTTATTTTTGAGACAGAGTCTCACTCTGTCACCTAGGCTGGAGTGCAGAGGCGCCATCTTGGCTCACTGCAACTTGGGTTCAAGTGAGTCTCCTGCCTCAGCCTCCTAAGTAGCTGGGATTACAGGTGCCTTCCACTGTGCCTGGCCAATTTTTTTTTTTTTTTTTTCATTTCCGTAGAGCTAGCATTTCATCGTGTTGGCCTGGCTGGTCTCAAACTCCTGACTTCAAGTGATCAGCCTGGCTTGGCCTCCCAAAGTGCTGGGATTACAGCCACCGTGCCTGGCCTTGGGTATGTCTTTATCAGCAGCACAAAAATGGACTAATACAGTAAATCGGTACCAGGAGTGGGACACTGTTGAAAAGATACCCAAAAATGTGGAAGCGACTTTGGAACTGGGTAACAGGCAGAGGCTGGAATAGTTTGGAGGACTCAGAAGAAGACAGGAAAATGTGGGAAACTTGGGAACTCCCTGGAGACATGTGGAATGGCTTTGACCCAAACGCTGATAATTATATGGACAATGAAATCCAGGCTGAGGTGGTCTCAGACAGAGATGAGGAACTTAGGAACTGGAGCAAAGGTGACTCTTGTTACGTTTTAGCAAAGAGACTGGTGGCATTTTTGCTCCTTCCAGAGAGAGATGCAGAACTTTGAACTTGAGAGAGATGATTTAGGGTATCTCGTGGAAGAAATTTCTAAGCAGCAAAGTGTTCAAGGGGTGACTTGGGTTCTATTAAAGGCATTCAGTTTTATAAGGAAAGCAGAGCATAAAAGTTTGGAAAATTTGCAGCCTGACAACGCAATAGATAAGAAAATCCCATTTTCTGAGGAGAAATTCAAGTCATCAGCAGAAATTTGCGTAAGTAATAAGGAGCCCAATGTTAACCACCAAGACAATGCGCGTGTCAGAGACCTTTGTGGCAGCTTCTTCCCACACAGGCCCAGAGGCCTAGAAGGAAAAAATTGTTTTGTGGGCTGGGCCTAGGATCCCTGTGCTGTGTGCAGTCTAGGAACTTGGTGCCTGTGTCCCAGCAACTCCAGCCATGACTAAAAGGGGCCAAGGTACACCTCAGGCCATGGCTTCAGACAGTGCAAGCCCCAAGTCTTGGCAGCTTCCACATGGTATTGAGCCTGCGGGTACACAGAAGTCAAGAATTGAAGTTTGGGAACCTCTGCTTAGATTTCAGAGGATGTATGAAAATGCCTGCATATCCAGGCAGAGGTTTGCTGCAGCAGTGGGGCCCTCAGGGAGAACCTGTGCTAGGGCAGTGAGCAAAATAAATGTGGGATGTATGTCCCACACACAGAGTCCCCACTGGGGTGCTACCTAGTGGAACTGTGAGAAGACAGCCACCATCCTCCAGACCCCAGAATGGTAGATCCACTGACAGCTTGCACCATGCACCTGGAAAAGCTGCAGACACTCAATGCCAGCCCATGAAAGCAGCCAGGAGGGGGGCTGTACCCTGCAAAGCCACAGGGGCAGAGCTGCTCAAGACCATGAGAACCCACCTCTTTCATCAGCATGACCCGGATGTGAGATGTGCAGTCAAGTATCATTTTGGAACTTTGAGATTTCACTGCCCTGCTGGATTTGAGACTTGCATGGGGCCTGTGGTCCCTTTGTTTTGGCCAGTTTCTCCCATTTGGAATGACTGTATTTACCCAATGCCTGTACCCCCTTTGTATCTAGGAAATAACTAACTTACTTTTGATTGTATAGGCTCATAGGCAGAAGGGACTTGCCTTATCTCAGATGAGACATTAGACCGTGAACTTTTGAGGTAATGCTGAAATGAATTAAGACTTTAGGTGACTGTTGGGAAGGCATGATTGGTTTTGAAATGTGAGGACATGCAATTTGGGAGGGGTCAGGAATGGAATGATATGATTTGGCTGTGTCTCCACCCAAATCTCATGTCAAATTGAAGCTCCCATAATTCCCTTGTGTTGTGGGAGGGACACGGAGGGAGACAATTGAACCATGGGGGCGGTTTTCCCCATACTGTTCTCATGGTAGTGAATAAGTCTTAGGAGATCTGCAGATTTTATAAAAGGAAACTCATTTCGCTTGGCTCTAACTCTTCTCTTGTCTGCTGCCATGTGAGATGTAACTTTCACCTTCTGCCATGATTGTGAGGCCTCCCCAGCCACATGGAACTGTGAGTCCATTAAATCTCTTTCTTTTGTAAATTGCTCAGTCTCAGGTATGTCTTTATCAGCAGCATGAAAGTGGACTGATACGGATGGCTAGAACAAACAGGAAAGATGTTAGGGATCCATTTTAGAGGTGGAATTGACAGGACTCAGTTTGGGACAACATGCCAAGGATGAGAGAAAAGAAGAGGACATAAGTGCTGGGAGGATGGAACTAAGTCTGGAATGCTGAAGATAAAAGCACATTTACAAAAGAAGATGAAGTTTTAGGCTGGGTGGAGTGGCTCATGTCTGTGGTTCCAGCACTTCAGGAGGTCAAGGCACTTTGACACCAGCCTGGGCAACACAGCAAGACCCTGTCTCTATTTATGAAAAAGAAAAAGAAAAGATTAAGTTTTAACTCAAACCTACACATGTACACCTCAATCTAAAAATGTTTTTAAAGACAAAAAATAACAAATGCTGGTGTAAACGTGAAGAAATGAATACACGCTTGGTGGGTATATACACTAATCTAGCCATTATGGAAAACAGTATGGAGGTTCCTCAAAAAATTAAAAGTAGAAGTGCCATATGACCCAGAAATCTCACTGCTGGGTATGTTTGCAAGGAAAATGAATATGTCAAAGGGAAATACATACTCCCATGTTTACTGCAGCATTATTTATAATAGCCAAGATACAGAATCATCCTAAGTGTCCATCAACACATGAGTGGATAAAGAAAATGCAGTATATATACATAATGGAATAATACTTTGTCATTAAAAAGCATGAAACCCTGTCATTTGCAGCAACATGAAGAACCTAAAGGACATTAAGGGAAATAAGGCACAGAAGGACAAAATTATATGATCTCACCCATTTGTGAAATCTAAAAAAGTTAATCTCATGTAAAGGCCAGGTGTGGTGGCTCACGCCCGTAATCCCAACACTTTGGGAGGCCGAGGCAGGCAGATTACCTGAGTCAGGAGTTCGAGACCAGCCTGGCCAACATGGAGAAACCCCCATCTCCCCTACTAAAAATACAAAAATTAGCCAGGCATGGTGGTGGGCACCTGTAATCCCAGCTACTCAGGAGGCTGGGGCAGGAGAATTACTTGATCCCAGAAGGTGGAGGTTGCAGTGACCCGAGATCCTGCCACTGCACTCCAGCCTGGGAGACAGAGCGAGACTCCATCTCAAGAAAAAAGAAAAAGAAAAAAAAAAGGCAATCTCATAGAAGTACAGAGCAGAATAGTGGACACTACAGGCGGGGGAGGAACGGAGAGACAGTGGTTGAGTGCAAAATTATAGCTAGATAGGAGGAATAAGTCCTGGTGTCCTACTGCACACTGCAGTGACTATATTTAACAATATTATATATTTCAAAATATCTACAAGGGAAGCTATTTAGTATTATCATCACAAGGAAATGATGAGTATTTCAGGTGATGGATATGCTAAATACCCTGATCTGATCATTACTCAACTTATCCTATAAATCAATGCAATTCTTATGTTTAAATTAAAAATAAAACTTTTACAAAATACATAATTTCTTTTTTTTTTTTTTTTTTTTTTTTAAGACGGAGTCTTGCTCTCTCTCCCAGGCTGGAGTGCAGTGGCTGGATCTCAGCTCACTAAAAGCTCCGCCTCCCGGGTTTACGCCATTCTCCTGCCTCAGCCTCCCGAGTAGCTGGGACTACAGGGGCCTGCCACCTCGCCCGGCTAGTTTTTTGTATTTTTTAGTAGAGATGGGGTTTCACCGTGTTAGCCAGGATGGTCTCGATCTCCTGACCTTGTGATCCGCCCGTCTCGGCCTCCCAAAGTGGTGGGATTACAGGCTTGAGCCACCGCGCCTGGCCCATAATTTCTTATAAGTAAAAAACATACAAAAAAGGAGAGGCCAGAGAATTGAATCCAGCCGTCTAAATGGACACTGAACCCACTCAGCATGACAGACTCAAGAATAAGACTTTGAGATAAGTGTGAATGTTTTCATTGAAAAAGAGGATCCAGGAGGTCTGAAAGGACAAGCCAGGGCCATGGTGGCTCATAGCACAAGCTTCTAAGGAGCAAGAGATTTTCGAATAGGAAGAGTGGAGTAATGGTTTTAAAGGAATTAGAAGGAGCAAGGAGAAGCAATACCCCACCCACATTCTCACCCTGAAGGACTTTAGAGTTTGAAAGAATGAGTAGTGTCTACTTGAGATACAAGGGAAACAGTGTCCTCAAGAGAAACCAGACAGTTAAAGCCAGGAGTCACAGGGGACTGTCCATAAAGAAGCACTCTCAGGGAACAGAGGAGTTTGCTAAATCATGTAGCTGGACTTCCAGAGAGTATAACGGAAAGTTTGTCAAATAAATTAGACAGGAAAATGATGTTGGGGAAAAATCAGAATATTATGGTGATGTTGATGAAAAGAGTTAAACTTTGTAAAATATTTTAAGAGATGTATTCTGAGCCAAATATGAGTGACCATGGCCCGTGACACGGCCCTTAGGAGGTTCTGAGAATATGTGCCCAAGGTGGTTGGGGTATGGCTTGGTTTTATATGTTTTAGGAAGGCATGAGACATTAAATTACATTTAAGAAATACATTGGTTTGGTTTAGAACGGTGAGACAACTTAAAATGGGGGCTGTCAGGATATAGGTACATTTAAAGTTTTTTGGTTGACAAATTGGTTGAGTTTGTTGAAAGACTTGAGATTGATAGGAATGTTTAGCTTACAGATAAAAGATTGTGGAGACTAAGTTTTATTGTGCAGAAGCTCTCAGATAGCAGACTTTAGAGAGAGTACATTGTAAAATGTTTCTTATCAGACTTAAAAGGACGCCTGGCTCTAAGTTCATTATCTCCTGGATCTAGAAAGAAAGGAAGGAAAACAACCGAATGTGGATTTTTCCCACAAGAGACTTTGCAGGGCAATTTTAGAGTTTGGCAAGGAAATATATTTTGGGCTTAAATATTGTTTCCTTGTCTTATAATGTTATGCCAGAGTTAGATTAAGTAAGTCACCGGTGGGACGTGATGGGTCACACCTGTAATCTCCGCACTTTGGGAGGTCGACTTGGGCAGATCACGAGGTCAGGAGATCGAGGCCATCCAGGCTAACAGGCTGAAACCCTGTCTCCGCTAAAAATACAAAAAATAGCCAGATGTGGTGGCGGGCGCCTGTAGTCTCAGCTACTCCGGAGGCTGAGGCAGGAGAAGGGCGTGTACCCGGTAGGCGGAGCTTGCAGTGAGACGAGATCGCGTCACCGCGCTCCAGGCTGGGTGAGAGTGAGACTCCGTTTCAAAAAAGAAAGAAAAGAAAAGTCACAATACACAAGGTTAAATAAAATCCATTTGATGAGAAGTTAAGGTTTGTAGGGCATGAATCGCTAGACCCCTTAGGTAGGAATTTGGGTAAGGTAAAAAAAATAGAGCTTGGTCCTCAGTGATAAAAGCATCGTTGAGAATAGGAGAGAACAGGGGCTTATGCTTTGGCTGATCAAAGAAACCAGTAATGTTCAGCAGAGAGGGTTTCTGCATCAGACAAAAGTGCAGCCTCCTTGATCATCTGGCAGGGAGCGAGGCATTTCAGGTAGGGAGCAAGGATGTTCAAATCTAGTTATTAGGCGCTCAGGAGTGGGTAGTCATCCTAGCGGCTGTGACTCAACGTTTCTGGTTCGAGTTAAAAATAAAGCATCAAACCAAGGAACACAGGGCCAAGGGTAAGCTAGGAAACGCCCAGGTCTGCTCTGCCGCGCCCCCTGCAGGATCCCGTCCACACACACGTGGGAGCGGCCGCTGGTGCGAGCTTGGGCCGTTTTGCATTCCCTCCTACCTGCCCTCTCCTGCCCCAAGTTCGAGCCCCACCTGCTTTGTCACCCACCGCCAGCCTATGGAGGTTCCCTCTCTGGTCCTCCGTGTCCCATGGGTAAAATGGACGTAGCGTGTCTAATTGCGCATGTTCCCCCAGTGATGTGAGGGACCGAAGGGCTTTGAACGCTGTCGTAAGGGAAGGGGCCTGGGGCACTGACTTCGTCCCCTTTTCCCAGTTCCTGCTCAGAGCCGCTCTCCCAGGCCCCCGGCCCCTAACTGTATCCTAGCCCTCCCATCAGCCTTTGCCTACTGAGGGCAAAACTACAGGGTACAAGAAAAGGGGCTGCCACTGCCTCTGTCTTGCATTTCCCCTGCTTGGTCCTAAACCCGGTGACGGGGCCCTGTGCCGACTGGCGGGGCCCTCCTGGCTTCGGATGGGGCGCGGGTCACAAAGCGCGTTCCGCCCTGGAACGCCCGGAGGAGATAAAAGCCGCGCAGGCCCCGCGCTCGCCGCGCACTCCGGCCGTTCCGACGAGAGAGCGCTGCGCTCGCTGAAAATGACCCGAAAGCTGCCCCGCATCTCCGCCCCCCAGCCCCGGCGCCCGCTCGGCGCCACCCCGCAACGCCTCGGCCGTCGGCTCTTCTTTCCTCCCATCCGCCCTCCGTTTCTGGACCCGCACACTACGCTCCTGTTCCATCCCACCTACTCGTCCTTCTGCCCCATCTGCTACCCGTCCCTGAACCAGTTCGTGCCCGTCCACTACCCCGTCGTGGGCATCGCCCTGCCGAGCTCTTCGTGCGTGAATCTTCATCGGGGCTGCATCTGCCGCCCGCATGCCCGTTGGGGCCCCAACTTCCACTACATCCCTCCCTATCCCCCCACGCCCCCGCCCAGCCCCTGCTTCTAGAGCCTGCCTGCAGCCCGCCCCCGCCCAGCCACCCCCGCGGCCCTGACGATCCACGACCCCACGGAGAGGCCCCTGCAGGGACCGTGCTCGGGCAGCGAAGGAGCGGACCCTGGGGTCCCCACGGCCTGGCTGTGGACACGGGGACGCAGGACCACGGACACCCACCCTCGGCCTCCGCTGCCTGCTCAGCAGCCGGGCCCGCCTCTGCATTTGGAACTGGCTTCCCCGTGGGCCTTGGTCTGGAACCACCGAGCAAACTGCTGGCCCGAGACGGAGAAGGGAGAGCACGAGGAAGCAGAGCCTCTCTGCTCGCTGGGAGGGAAACGACTGGCCAAGGTGAGGCCTAACCACATGCTCAGGACCTCCGGGTCTGTCCCGTGACGGGAAGCCCTTTCCTGGAGGGGTAAGGGCTGGATCGCAGGAAGCTGGGGCTGTGGGAGCGCTGTTGCCTGGAGACCACGTGGAACATCGTTGCCTGGAGACGGCGGAAGCCCGGGGCCAGGGAGAGAGGCACCAGGGAGCAAAGGAGCGCATCGAGCCCGATGGAGAAACGCCAAGGCCATGGCGGGACACCTCAGGGAGAGGATGACCCAGGATGAGGTCCGTCAGAACCAGATCTTGCAGGAGCTGTACCTCAAAGAGCTACCAGCCCGGAACGTCTATGCGCGGCATTACTTGAACCCCTGCACGAGGTCCACAGATCACCAGGAAGCCCATGTCTTGGCATGGTAACCTGGAGGAGCCTGGAGACGCCTGGTTTCGGAATCTCATTCACCACGCTGCCCAGGGACCAAGGAAGAAGGACCCAGACGCAGACTGAAAACCAGGAAACTGCATGGGACTCAGAGCCCTCGCTCAACCCAGAATGCCCACATCGGAGGCTGAACCACTGCAGGGTCTGCAATGACATTGCTCTGTACAAGGCTCAGATGTGGAGGCTGGGAGAAGATGATTGCCACCAGTGACATCCCAGCAGTGGAGTGAGGCCCGGATTTCACGTCCAAAGTGTGCACTGCCCCCAGAAATAAATGTTATTTTAAAGCCAAATAAATAAAAATAAACTACGTTTTAGATGTTGGAATTTTGTAGCATGATTTTTCCCAGGAATTGTTCCCAATCTTCAGTCTCCTGCAGTACAGGTGAGTGCCATGAGAGTAGCCACGGTGACCTAGAGAGTAATATGTTGACCCTGCCTCCTCTGCCAGTCCTTTGGATCAGGGATGGGAACGTGACCCCAGCCAGGCTAAGAGACAGCACAGAACCAAGAGAGAGCGGTGACTGTCTCTCTCCAAATTGCTGAACTGATGATGACATGTGGACTTAGTATCTGTATTAGTCTGTTCTCATGCTTCTAATAAAGACATACCCACGACTGGGTAATTTATAAAGGAAAGAGGTTTTTTTTTCAGTGGAAAATAACTTTTACTGAGACCCCACCAGCTGCAAAATCTGCTCCTGACATTAAGCTCCTTCTTCCTTTGCAATTCGGTCTTTCTTGAGTGGTCCCATGAATGCTTTCTTCTCTTCCATGGTCTGGAAGCGGCCATGGCCAAACTTGGAGGTGGTGTCAATGAACTTAAGGTCAATCTTCTCCAGAGCCCGCCGCTTCGTCTGCACCAGCAAGGACTTGCGGAGGGTGAGCACCTGCTTCTTGGTTCCCACCACACAGCCTTTCAGCATGACAAAGTCATTGGTCATTTCACCATAGTGGACAAAGCCACCCAGAGGGTTGATGCTCTTGTCAGACAGGTCATAGTCAGTGGAGGCATTGTTCTTGATCAGCTTGCCGTCCTTGATAAGGTAGCCCTGGCCAATCTTATAGATCTCCTTATTGATCTCAGTGCGGTGATGGTAGCCTTTCTGCCCAGCACGTGCCACAGAGAAGGCCACACGAGCAGGATGCCAGGCCCCAATGCAGGCCACCTTGCTCAGGCCTCGGTGGGTCTTGCGGGGCAGCTTCTTGGTGTGCCAACGACTGGTGACCCCTTTGTAGCCTTTGCCCTTGGTCACCCTGATGACGTCGATCATCTCATCCTGCCCAAACACTTCGTTCACAGGTACCTGCTGCTCGAGCCTCTCGCGGGCCCAGTCCAGTTTCTCGGCCACGGTGCCTCCATTCACCTGGATCTCCATCAGGTGGGCCTTCTTCTGGCGCAGAGGAAGCAGGCGCATCTGGGTGTGGGCAATGACACGGATGACTTGGCAGTACTTCTTCATGCTGCTGAAGTCCTTCTCCAGCTGCTTCTTGCCATCCTCATCCTGCCATTTCTTGCAGTACTTGGTAAAGGCCTTCTTCTTAGATTTATGCCAGTTCTTATAGAAACGCCTCTTGCATTCATCACTGATGTGCTCAGCGAAGACAGTCTTGAAGGTCCGGAGGCCTCGAGGGGTTTCCACGTAGCCCACAATGCCCACAACCACCATGGGTGGCGTCTCCACAATGGTTACAGCCTCCACCACCTCCTTCTTGTTCACCTTAGATCCTGGCCTGTCGACTTCCCGCACGATGTGGGTCATGCCAGCCTTGTATCCCAGGAAGGCTGTGAGGTGGACCGGCTTAGACGGATCATCCTCAGGGAAGCTCTTAACCTTCCCGCGATGCCTGCTGCTGCGCTTCCGGGGCAGGAAGCGGAGGGACCCATGTCTGGGAGCGGAGAACTTTCTGTGAGACATCATACCATCAAATCCCGCCGGTAGAGCAGGAAAGAGGTTTAATGGACTCACGGTTCAGCATGGCTGAGGAGGCCTCACAATCATGGCGGAAGGCAAAGGAGAAGCAAAGTCAAGCCTTTTACGCTGCAGGCAAAAGAGCTTGTGCAGCGGAACGCTCCTTTACTAAACCATCAAATCTTGTGAGACTTATTTACTCCCATGAGAACAGAAGGAGGGAAACGGCCCCCACGAGTTAATTATCTCCACCTGGCCCTGCCCTTGACATGTGGCGATTGTTACAAATCAAGGTGAGATTTGGAGCGGGGCGGGGTGACGCAGCCAAACCATATCAGTATCTATTGGTATTCTAGACCAGGGCCAGCACCTGTTTTTAAATAATTTTTTTCCCCTTTTACTCTAACCTTTCCTTTTACTCTAGCCTCTATACTCTAAAAAATAATGTTTTGTTTTGTTTTTTTCCTTTTACTCTAAATCATGTTTTCTAGGAACACAGTAGTGGCCATTTGTTTTCCTACTGCCTTTGACTGCTTTTGTGCTCCAATGGCCAAGGTGAGTGGTTATGAGAGGGACCTCATGACCCTCAAGCCTCTGTGACCAGTCCCTGAGGAACTCCAAAACGTAGGGGCTGGGTAGAGGAAAAAGCTGATAAACAACACCAGCTAAGAGAGGCTGTAGAGAGTGAAACCAGGAGAGTGTGATATCATAAAGGTCGGGGCCTTTTAAAAAACCTGCCAGGCCGGGCATGGTGGCTCACACTTGTAATCCCAGCACTTTGGGAGGCCGAGGCAGGCAGATCACGAGGTCATGAGTTCAAGAGCAGCGTGACCAACATGGGGAAACCCCACCTCTACTAAAAATACAAAAATTAACCAGGCGTGGTGGTGCGCACTGTAATCCCAGGTGCTCCGGAGGCGGAATCGCTTGAACTCAGGAGGCGGAGGTTGCTGTGAGCCAAGATCTCACCACTGCACTCCAGCCTGGGTGACAGAGTGACACTCTGTCTCGATAATAATAAAATAAAATAAAAAAACAAAAAAACCTGCCAATCCCAGTGGAGGTCTAGGATCTCCATTTGGTCTGAGGAACTAAAAAGGCAGCAAGAGAGAAAAATGAAGTACATGCACACCAAGAAGGGGCGAGAGTTGAAGAAAGTCCTAACAGTGTCCAAAGCCAATGTTCTAAATGGTCTTGAGGTTCAGCCACATTCCCTAATTTGACTTGAGACACCCCCAGTTGTCTACACTAACTGCCTCTTTTTATTTAAACTACTTTGAGTTGGGATATCATGTTATTTGCAACCAGAGGGCACCATTACTTAATTTCTTCACTCATCTGTCCCGCATTCATTCGTTCATTCTGAAGTTTCATGGACTCTTTCTGTGTGAGGCAGGTTGCTGAGAATGGGTGATACAGTGGCAAACAGGACAGCCATGGGCCCTGACCTAATGAAGTTTCTATTTTCACATAACGAGTTAGGTTCTGGTCCTTGGAGACCACCAAGACGTCACAGTAGGCCAGGTGCAGTGGCTTATGCCTGTAATCCCAACACTTTGGGAGGCCGAGGCAGGTAAATCACTTGAGCCCAGGACTTGTAGACCAGTCTGGAAAACATGGCAAAACCTTGTCTCTACTAAAAATACAAACATTAGCTGGGCATGGTGGCATGCACCTGTAGGCCCAGCTACTCCGGTGGCTGAGGTGGAAGGATCAATTGAGCCCGGGAGGTCAAGGCTGCAGTGAGCCGTGATTGGGCCACTGCACTCCAGTCTGGGTGACAAAGCAAGACCTTGTCTCAAAAAATTAAAAAAATAAAAATAAAAAAAAAGTCCCAATAGCAGTTGCAGCTCAGAAACGAGGTGTGAATTGAAGAGTATAAATTTGGGAGTCATTGCCCTGTCGTGGGATTTAAAGACAGGGAAATAAAAGACATTGCCTAAGAAGAAGGTATCAAGTGAGAATTGAAGTGTGCATGTGACCAGTCCCTGAAGACCTCCAATATTCAGGGGTTAGGTAGAGAGTGGATTCAGGAGACCAGAGAACAGAGGCTGTAGAGGAGGAGAAACACCAGTGAGCATAATATCATAGAAGGCAGGGTGTGGTGGCTCACACCTGTTATTCCAACAATTTGGAAGGCTGGCGTGGGAGAATTGCTTGAGCCCAGGAGTTCAAGACTAGCCTGGGCAACATAGTGAGACCTCATCTCTACAAAAATGTTAAAAATTAGCTGGGCATGGTGGCACACATCTCTGGACCCAGCTGCTTGGGAGGCTGAGGCAGGAGGATCGCTCGAGCCTGAGAAGTCAAGGCTGCAGTGAGTTGTGATCATGCCATTGTACTCCAGCATGGGTGACAGAGAAAGAATCTGTCCAATATGTGTATATCTCACTCACAGAAGCCCTGCTAAGAGACTCCTTTAAGGAATCAGTGGTATATTTGTCAAATGCTGTCAAGAAAAGAAAATGAGAATAAAAGAGATTATTATATTTAGCTACATAGAGGTCAATCCAGAACCAGGCAAGAACAATTTTAATACAAGTGTCTCAGGTTTTTTTAGTTGCAGGAAACTAAAAACTAGGTAACTAAAGACTCAATCTGACTCAGGCAATACAGATTTATAAACCCACATAATAGAAAGCTCAGGGGTAGGGTGAGTTTCTGGGATGCTTTGATTCAGCATTTCAACAATGTCCTCAGGCCCCTGGAATCCTTTTGTCTCTCTGCTCTGCTTGTTGAGTGTCAGCTTCATCGTATGGCTCTTGCCTTCCCCAAACCACTGCCCAAGATGGCTGCTGGTATCTCCCAGGGTTCAGACTTACTTATCCAAATCTGCAGGCCAGGTGATCACCTTAGCAACTCTCAGACTAGTGAGAAAGCTTCTTTCCTTCAAACAACCAGGAAGCCTTGCCCCCTGTCTTACT